>NC_139344.1:301504264-301541290 GCF_055883805.1 Amblyomma maculatum | reverse complement strand
TAAACATAGTGGACGTCTTTCGCTCGTGGTGTGGACTTGGTTCTACTGGTATAACAAGCTTTTCAAAGAAAGTGGTTTCTACAAGGATGCATCTCGAAAGCATCGATTGAGTGACAGCGACCTGGAACTTGTGGCACGTTATTGTTCCTGCCGTGGCTGACGCCTAGCATGGATAACCGTGATCAGCCACCTACACCTGTGGCACATTTTTCCACCGGAAACAATGCTCCACAGCCTGCCGCATTTGACAGGCGATGATGAGCTCGCCCTGCGTGGTGGCTTCTGGCGGCGAACTTGAGGAACCGGAGGCGTGGTTTAGCTGTGCGGACATCTGAGCCACGCATCAATGGCTTACCGTCGCCTGAGGGTACGTACCACGACTTCAGACACGCTTTCTGCTCTTTCCGTGGTGAGATATTCGTGGTTGGTGAAGGGCTCCCAGCTTGTTTGGCAACAGCAATCGGCGTTCGCTCCTGGAGTCCAATTCAGTGTGCATGCGTTCCAACTGCCTCTGAAGGCGAGTTTGACTGAGATTTGACACCAAACGAATAAACCCGAGTATTCAGACCATTTTTCAAAGCATACGTCATAATCTACGTAAAGTTTCGGCTTTCGTCAGATGTAAGAGTTCTCAGCCACCGTTTTCAGGCAGCCCGCAAAGCAAGTATTCAAGGATGCTTGTAAAGCGTGTTTAGTCGCCACGAAATAAACTCTGCGGCGTGGTCAAATTGTTGCCTTAATCTCGTCCCCATATGCCGTTCGTGCTGCTTTGAGTGGAGGAAGATTTCTTTTGGAGACCTTGTGAAGGAAATGCCGAGGGGCGTTCATGAATCCGAATGGGCATTGAACGGAGGAGCGGCTGTTTGTTCCGCTCCACGGGGTACAGGTGGAGCGTCGAGTTGGGTTTGTAAATACGGGCAATAGTTTCGGTTTGCTTAACTTGACACTATTTCGCGGCTGCGATGAGGCGCGTGTATCGGCCAGTCGCGCTGTTTCGGACGGTGCTTGGCGCGTCACTACTGGTTTATTTTCAACATGAAATGTTTTTAGCACCAGTTGTCATCGACCTTGAGGTAGCGTCGAGCCATACACTGAGAGCCATCACCCAGGAGCTGGGACAGGATCACCCGGGCACCGAACGAGATTTAACAAGACCAATCTCCGCTTTCTAAGCATTGATAGAGTATCGGCATAAAAACTCTAGGTGCTGGTCAAAGAAGAAAATCATTGTTGCAAATGTTTTGCCAATGTTTGTTGAATGTTTGTTGGCGCGGCATCACCGTGTCCTTGTGGCTGAGCCGATGCTAAGTGTTTGGACCTTTAAATATACTATGAAATGGCTAGAAATACCACGTCTTCAATGTTTAGAATGAATGCTTTTGAGCATTCGCTCAAAGTATAACTCTTTGGAACGAAGGCAGCGATTTATTATTAATTGTTGAAAACAGTGTTATTTTTTTTTATTCGCTGGCCGATCGGTCTTCGCGGGGCGATGAGATCTGGAGCTAATTCTCTCTAAGATTATACCACGTCTTCAATGTTTAGAATGAATGCTTTTGAGTCCAAAAAAACTAGAGAACTATGTCAAAAATACGACAAAATATCCTGTAGTTCTGTCGTAACCATCAGATTTTTCTGTAGCTCTGCAGTACTTTTCTGTAGTTCTTTAGCTTTTCTATACTATATTTCTGTTGTCTGTAGTTCTGTAGCACTTTTCTGTTGTAACTACAGAAATTTCTGATGTTACTACAGAATGTTCTGTTGTCACAACAGGTTTCCCGTCAAAAACCGCACAGACATTCTGTCGTAACAATAGAAAATTTTCTGTATTTTTTTCCCACTGTGTTACAACTACGGAGAGTGTCAGACCGCTAGAGGCTGCCATTCGCTGCAGCCAAGGGCACACTTCCGGTAGCTACGATGAATGTCTTCTCGAGTGCTACATGCACTCTACATAATAAAGTTATAGCACAAGAAAAAAGAACCACACACAGACAGAGTAACGAACGACACACGGCCCAAGCGCTTAATACCAACTGCTTTATTGCCGGAAGGTGTCATCTTATATACGACGTAAAGAGCATGAAAATATGGGGAAAAAGAAGAAAGATTTAAAACCGAACCGATAAAGTAGTACGCATGCGCAGGCAGGAAATATTCAATTCTCTTTCTGTCTTTTGCCTTCGACACCAAGCAGCTGCCAGATCGTCAGACTCCGAGTCAAAAGAGATATGGATGGGGATGCACTCACTGACAAGCTTCCTAATGGGAAAGGCTTCTAAGCTAACCCGGGCAGTCCAGTCTGAACTTCTGCCAAGAATCTTCATCCGATAAAATCCTGCACACGCATTCTTTGCAGTCATTTACATGCGCAACTAAATCTGCGTATCTTTAGTTTTAGGGCGTGTTCTGCTAATTGGGCATTGACGCAGCAGCAGGTTTGGCCGTCATCAAACTTTCCACATGACATGGGAATTGAGTACACCACTGCAGAGGAACACTTCACAAACGGCGTTTCGTGATTTCTGTTGCACCCACGTTTTTTGGTATCACAGATGAGAGGTCACAGCTTTCCCAGTTAGTTGGGAGCCGAGAAAAGGACAGCTACGCCATGTCTGCTTGCCACTTTTTTGAGGTTGTGCGAAATTCGATGGACTTAGGGCACAACATCAGGCCTAGGGCCCTTCTTGTGGTCTTTTGTCGTTCTTCTTTTCCTTCCACGCTTGAATGTTCGTAGGAGGGTCTCAGAGACAGCAATCAGGACCAAATAGGGAAACCCTGCAGCCGAAGGGCGGCTTATTGATTATTGAAGCTCTGGTTCATTTGATGCAGTCAAGAGTTTTGGAGAGCATATTCGATGCACAACAATGGTATACCTCTTTTTATTGTCTTGGAGTGCACCGAATTGTATGGCAACAACTCCTTTTTTACACGTGGGTAACAACCCCAGCAGACGTGTCCCTCACAGAACGCGAGTTTGATATCTAAAAACTATAAAACAGAGACGTTTGGTAGCTCGTGGCTAAAACTCAGCCCAAGATCATTTTTGTTAAAAGCAGCTGAAACTTCGCCTAATGTAGAGAGGTAGGAGAAGGTGGTGTTGTTTGTTAAAAGCACTAAGAACTGATCAACATACCTAAACACTTCTAAAACCGGTCCCCAATTAAAACTCGATTTATAACCTTGTCTACCTCAGCTAGAAAGATGTCACAAAGGATAGGAGTCACACATGACCCTGTACAGATGCCCTTGCACAGCAAAAAAGGCTGGTTGTCAAAAACTATAAAGTTATAAAGTTGAGATAAAACTGCAATAAATTCACAAGGGTGGAAACTTAGGCTAGTCAGTAACGGTGATTCATCACATGAGGGTGTAGCGCAAAAAGACGACAGATATAGAAAGGGTACACGACACAAGCGCTAACTTCCGACTGAAAGAACGTAAGGCGACCAAGGCGAAACATGACAAGTGAATACTACCAGGCGCATGCGTTCAGAAAACCGATGAAAAAGAACACACGAAAAACAGCTCAGTGATTAACGATCCTTAAGAATGCAAGCTCACGTTCTGACAGGTAGATAGACGGCTTGCTGACACATTTATCATCGAAAGCAGCGATCTGTGCCAAAACAATATTAATGCACTTACTGATAGTAATCTGGTTCTGCATTGTAAAGGGTGTGTTTGTGTTCGGTTTTTTGGACAAGTGCTCGGTTGTGGCTAAACACTGAGATCATTTGACCCGTGAAATTATAGAAGCTGCACAGATCGCTGCTTTGGATGATAAATGTGTCAGCAAGCCGTCTATCTACCTGTCCTAACGTGAGCTAGCATTCTTAAGGAAAGTTAATCACGGAACGGTTTGTATTGCGAAAACAATACTGTGCCAGGTTTCGGGCCATCGCGTAGTCCGTGGCCGCAGTCACGAATGACCTTCAACAGCCTCGAGGAAGACGAGAACGAAGAAAAGTGGAAGAAGAAAAATAGAGAAGAAGGAGAACGCTCGGTCACCGCAGCTAATGCTTTCGCTCCATATTCAGTTCAGAAGCGTTGAACCCTTCTGATTTTTCGTGTGTTCTTTTTCGCCAGTTTTCTGGACGCATGCGCCTGGTAATACTCACGTGTCACGTTTCGCCCTGGTCGCCTTACGTTCTTTCAGTGGGAAATTAGCGCCTGTGTCGTGTACCCTTTCTATGTCTGCCGTCTTTTTGCGCTACACTCTCGTGTCATGGAACTGCAATGGTTACAGATTTTTAACGAATAACCCTGCCGCGTTCTGAAAGGACACGTCTCTGTGTTGTTCTATGCATTCCTTCACGGACAACACAGGTTGATCTTTAGGTACGGAATAAAACAGGTCTTGTATATCAACAGAAAACCCGAAGTCAATGTCTTCGATACACATAAGGAACTGCGCCACATCAGTTGACTTTTTGGTAAGGAATGGGTCGTTCAAAACTAGGTTCTCAAGCTTCCTAAACAAGAACTGACCGACGTTCCTTTGCCATGAACCCTCTTCACTAACAATGGTTTTGAAGGAGATTCCCGGTTTGTGGATCTTGGCCGTAAACAAGGGACTTAAGCTAACATCTCTGCTGTTAGTGATGTCCCTAGCAAGCGGGCTCAGGTCTAACCTTTTACAAAACTCAGTGAACTTAGTCTTTGCTGTTACTTCATCATCATCATTATCTTTATTTTCACTGTGAGGTACATGTGCATGGATTATCAGTATTGCAGAAGGAGGTCCCGAAGTATAAACTGTCCGGGGGACCTCCTATGACAGAATGGATAAGATTAGCAGGTAACATACTAGACAGTGAAGAAAATAATATACAGGCGTGCAGAGAAAAACTATAATACAATACCAACGAGAAACAGTGCAAATAAATTCTAAATAAACAGGAACTTCAAACAAAAAATGCACGAATTGCAGAAATTAGCGCATTATTAGTACAAGAATAAATAAAATGTAAACACGGAAACTATGATCCAGACAAACATCTTTAGTCGGTGGAACAAAACAAGGTAGAAAATAAATAGGTCTTTAATGAACGATGAAATGAATGAATAGTACGCTGTGCTTTAATTTCAGGGGGCAGTGAATTCCAAACAGATATGCCTGAGAAGTATGCAGTTTGTTTCCCATAATTGGTCCTGATTTTCGGTAGTAGTAGATTATGCTGTTCAGCAAATCTGGTGTTATTTTTGTTAAAAAGCGTGGATGACTCAAAACCACTAAGGACGACATGTTTATTACGCGCTTTAAAGATGATTGATGCCAACCTAAAATTAAGCTGTAGCGACAATGGCAGTATGTTAAGTGTGCGATAATAATTGAAAACGGATGCACGGTAAGGGCTGAAGGTAAGTATGCGGAGTGCTTGATTTTGAAGGTGGCGAACACATGAAAGGTGAGTGTTGTATGTGTTACCCCATGATGATATGCAATACGAAAGGTGGCTATGTATGAAGGAGAAATACAACATGCGAAGTGTAGGTAGGTCAAAGTAATGCCGGGCTCTAATTATTACGTGAATACCGAAGGCTGCTTTAGATTTAATGAATTTAGTATGCTGATGAAACTTTAGTTGATTATCTAGGACGACACCAAGAAATGTAGTAGATTCTGACGGGTAAATTGTGTCCGTGCCTAAATGTACCTGAAGAGCAGGAACTGCCTCTTTATTGCGTGAGTGAAAAATCATAAAGGTGGTCTATTTTGGATTAATTAGTAGATGGTTATTTTGGCACCAAAGGTGAATACTCAGCGTTCAAATGGGCGGTTAGTACAGAAACATCGCTAGCGTGAGAAAAAATGGTAGTTTCATCAGCGTAAAGAACTGAACTAGAGTAGTTGAGGCATTTTGGCAAGTCATTAATATAGATAAGGAAGAGAAGAGGGCCTAAAATGGATCCCTGTGGAACACCGCGGTTAATTAGCTTAGGGTCAGAAAATGTGCCACTGAATTCAACAACTTGAAGTCTGTCAGTGAGATAGCTACGTATTAGTTTAAGCGCAGGACCAGAAACGCCAATGCATTCTAATTTTTGAAAGAGAATGTTATGGATAATTGTGTCGAATGCTTTTGTGAAATCTATTAAAAGGGCGCCAACAAAGTAACCATGATCAAGGGAATGTTTAATTTTGTCAGTGAATCCTATTAATGCAAGTTCAGTGGAGTAGTTCGGACGAAATCCAAATTGGTATGGAGTTAAGAGATCGAATTTAAGAAGATAATTTGTTAGCCGAATGACAATTAGTTTTTCAATCAGTTTACTGAAAAACGGTAGTATAGTAATGGCACGGTAGTTGGTTATTATACTGCGGTCGCCTTTTTTGAAAACTGGTACCACTTTTCCTCGTTTCAGCTGATTAGGAAAACTACCAGTTTTAAACATTGAGTTAATTAAGTGAGCCAAAACAGGTGAAATGTCCTCGGCAATAAGCTTCATTTTAGCTGGGGCGATCCCATCTATCCCGGGGCCTGTATTTTTTAATTGCCTAATGGTTAAAAGTACTTCGTTAGCAGAAGTTCGGTATAGAAAGAAAGAATGGGGGGTGCGAGTACACACTGGTGACTGTGAGTTAACGACAGCTGTGTCAGAACTGAAGATACGATTAAAAGCATTGGAGATATCTATAGCATTTGAGAAAGTGTCGGTTCCATCGCTAAGGTTAGTCATGGTAGGTTCACGGGCAGCCAGATTTAAGCACTCTTTAATTAGTTCCCAGTTCTTACGCGTGTTGTTTCCATTAGCTTTAATTTTGTTTTGGTAATAAGTACGCTTGGCAGTCTTAAGCACAGCTGTTAGAGTGTGACAATACTTTTTGAAGCGGTTACGAAGTGCGAGGTTAAATGGCTGCTTTTTAAGTTTTTCCCTAAGATTATCTTTTTTGCGAATGGAACGCAATAACCCTCCCGTAATCCATGGATTTCTAGGTACGGACAATTTCCTCTCCTGATTAAAAGTCGTTGTAGAAGAGCTAAGGCATTCTGTTATTAAACTGATAAACGTGTCAAACGCTGCATCAGGAAAACTTTCATTCAGGACGTGGCTCCAGTCTGCGAGAGTTATATTCTGAGCAAATTTGATGTTATCAAGTGACTGTCTCGTAAGGAATGTTTCTTTAATGTTCCGAACACCATCCAGTACAAGAAAAATAGGAAAATGATCAGTATCAACCACTCCAGCAATATGAGATGAAATTATGTTCGTTACAATGTGGTCGATAAGTGTGGTTTTGCCGCCAGGAATAATGCGCGTAGGTGAACTGATAAGTGATTGTAGACCATGACCAAGGAAACGGTTATAATTCACGCTGTACACGTCATTTTCGTCAATAATGTTTATGTTGATGTCTCCCATAATGATAATGTTTTTGTTTTCGCGATTCAGCATGGTCAAGCTCAGAGCAGAAATCGGAATAGCATGAGGAAGGAGAGCGATATATTGTTTCGATTATTGTGTTCCTGTTGGAAAGGAATGGTTTGTGAACTTCAATCCAAACAGATTCACAACTGTCAGTGGAAAATGCAATGTCATGCCGGCGATGATATGTTAGAGAACTAGAAATGAAAATGGCAGACCCGCCATAACGGTTATCGTGGCGATGGGCGAAAATTGTTACTTACTTAAATTCTTACCAGCAGAAAATTCTTACTTACTGCTACAGTTTTTTACAGTTTTTAGGTCTCAAACTCACGAGGGACACGTCTGCTGGGGCTATTACCCAGGCGCAAAAAACGAGCTGTTGCCATTTGATTCGGCGCACTCCAAGAGAATAGAGAGAGGTATAGCATTGTTGTGCATCGAATCTGCTCTCCAAAATTCCTGCCCGCATGCCGAGCTTCAACAATTACATAAGCCGTCTTTCGACAGCAGAGTTTTCCTATTCGGTCCTGACTACCGTCTCTGAAACCCTCCTACAATAATACAAGCGTGGAACGAAAGAACGGCAAAAGACCGCAAAAAGGACCCTAGGCCTGAGGTTGTGCCCTAAGTCCATCGAATTTCGCACAACCTCAAAAAAGTGGCAAGCAGACATGGTGTTGTGCTATTTTAGGCGTGAGTTTCAGCAGCACATAATTATAAAGAGAAAAACGTCACTTTAATCCGCTTCAGGGCAGCTGCCGAAAAAAGCGAACCGTCGCGATACTGAGTACCCTCACTTGGCACAACCGTATTCCGTACGTGCGAACACGCAGCCCGCATATCTTACGCGCCTAAATTTTATCA
This sequence comes from Amblyomma maculatum, assembly GCF_055883805.1. Classification (NCBI taxonomy): domain Eukaryota; kingdom Metazoa; phylum Arthropoda; class Arachnida; order Ixodida; family Ixodidae; genus Amblyomma; species Amblyomma maculatum. The sequence continues at coordinate 301,533,052 of NC_139344.1, read as the reverse complement.
TTCAATGAGCGAAGGTGCGAACTTCAGCTGGTGTACCCTCGGGGCTGACGAGCGCCGGGATGGATGGATGGAATATAGGAGCGTCCCCTTTAAAACGGGGTGGTAGTAGTTGCTATCATGGTCATTTTCCCCCCTATATCGTAATTATTGTTTTAGATTGGTTAACTATACTATCATTCTATTTATTGAATTTTAGAGCGCAGCTCTTTGGCGCCCGTTACTGGGTTTCGCGTCGTCGTCGGCGTCGGCCGCGTCGGTCTCGTAACCAGCTGCGGTCCCCTTTCATCCCCCAACTTCGCGCCGGTGCTTCGGCCACCGGAGCCTCGCAGGAAGAGGGGGCGGAGGTTGAGGGAGGGGTACACTCAACGGCGAACGATGGGGGCAGGAGCGCGCGCAGCAAGTGGAGAACTCGAGGAAAGGAGGGGGGGGGGGGGGGCGGTGCCTGCGCGGCGAAGAGATAGCAGCGACTGACTGATGCCGCCGACGCCGCTAGCGAGTCAAGACAACGTGATTGCGTAGAACACCATCGCCGCCATGCAGAAAGTGGAGGAGGGGGTCCCCCCCTCGCTATCAGCGGAACACGGTGCGTGCATCCCGTTCTCACTCCCTTCACTCGCTAGCGGCGTCAGCGGCATCAGTCAGTCGCTGCTATCTGTTCGTCGCGCAACGTTCATATGGGCCAACGCGCTGACTCCCGCAACCTCCCGATAACTCAACTGCTCTCTCATTTCTCCGACCACGAAGCTTTTTCATGACAGCCAAGAGTTGTTAGTGGAGTGTTTCTTGAAGGAATACGCGTGAAAAATTAAAAAAAAATAACGTTGTCTGTTATTGTACATACGTATCTTGCTAGAAATCTTTGCCTCAGTCTATCGAAAAGGTGAAACAGCTGATGAGCTGCGCTCAAATTCAGCATTAGGAAGTAATGTAATTGAGGGCAATTGTTTGTCTCTACATTGCTAACATTATGTCACTTTTCTGCTTTTAAGCCACCAATCTTCCAATCGTTTTTTTGCTAGCTTCCACCGCAGGTTCATTCACTCGGCCACTGGTATCTCTAAACCTCAGAGCTTCAGGAAGAGCGACTGCGCCTGCATAGACATCCGGATGAATACCATTACATTCGAGTATAACATGGCCAATTGATTCCGTGGTGTTACCACATATTGCAGATGCGTCATCTTTATTGCTAAATTTTTTTGTAGCTACGTGTTCTAAGGCACCCTGATCTAGCTGCAAAAAGTAGGGCACTGCCTCTTGAGTTATCAAAGAAAGCTTCCTTCCTGGTCTGCCTTTTCCACTTTCGGTATAGTTCCACATTTGTTTCTTTTCCATCGAATTTATCCAATTTTTACCTCTGTGTTTTTCACCTCTTGCTTAAAGGCCCACTGTCCACCCTTCGGCCGAAAATATTTTCTTCCCCGGTGACTGTGAGACTTCGCCCCTAGAACGCAAGGCTCAAAATGTTTTTGAAAAGAGTAACTAATAACGCAGTTACAGCCACCGCAATCTCCCGATTCTGTCATGCTTCTCTCCTTCCATACCCTCGCAAAGGTTTTTCACTCTCCTGCCTGAGGTCGTCTAGTCTCCGCAAGACAAATTCCCCTTCCTCCTCCGCGTTTGGCGGGAGGTGGGGCGTGGCAATCTGCGAGCGCGAAAAAAAAAACGGCCGAGGGAGCGCGCGCCGCTGGATTCAGTCTGGCCGTGGCGAGCGAAAAGCGCGCAGCGAGCTGTAGACACCCATCTTTCTCCCGTCAGTCAGCGAGACGGACCAACGGACGTCGTTCGCGGTACGTACGTCATTACAGTGGCCCGTCAGGCCAGCGCAGGAAACGGAGAAGCTGGCTTCCCAAAGGAGAGCATGAGAGAGCTTTGAATTGTATTTTCGATGCTTTGCGGCGCGCGTGTCACTGTAGCATTTTGCACAGACTATCTCCGGTACCTGATCGAAACACTGGGCTCCTTTGCTTAAAAGGGCCTCCCCTGGACAGTGGCCCTTTAACGCTCTTTATTTCTTCGTCCTTGTGACCAGCATACTTACGCCTTAGTTTCCTAGTTCTTTTCCTCCATTGTGAGTCAACGCTTTTTAGGTATAGGCATTTAAATACTTTAGCTGCCCATCTGTTACTGTCCAATTTCCTCAGGCGTTCCTCATATAATATTTTACTCTGAGCTTCCCGTACTTCGAAAGATGCCCAGCTCGTATCTCTCTGCACCGCCTCATTTGTGGTTTTTCCATGGGCACCCAGTGCTAATCTTCCGACGGCTCTTTGATTTATTTCTAATGTCGACTGTACCTCTGATTTTAGGCACAAAACCGCATTTCCGAAGGTAAGCCCGGGCACCATAAATCCTTTCCAAATACCTCTCATAACCTCATACCTGTTGTATCCCCACAATGCCCTATGCTTCATTATCCTGGGATTTCTTCGACCTTTGGCCTTAAGTGATTGCTCATGCTTTCCAATGTATGCCAATCCTTCGTTTACCCATACCCCCAGATATTTATATTCTGCTACTCTGGGTATTTCATGGCCTTGTAGTTTAGGACCCTGATCAGTTGAGCCGTTGAAAATCATCAGACCCGACTTAACTGCGCTAAGCCTGAAGCCTAGAGCGTCCCCTTCGTCTTCGCAATACTTAACTAGAGTTGTCAATTCTTCCTGAATATCTGCTAGCAGCATAATATTGTCTGCATACATTAAACCGCGGAGGTGGGGCTCTACCGTCTTTCCGCCTAATCTATATGACAGGTTAAAGCCTAGGTTACTTTCTTGTATCCTTCGTTCCAGATTTATAATATAAAGCATGAACAGCAGCAGTGATAGAGGACAATCGTGTCTTAATCCTCTGCATACCTTGACAGCTTCCGTACTTCTTATCCCTTCGCATGTAATTTCTACTTTGTTATCCCGGTATATTTCCTGCAGGAACTCTATTATCTCGTAACGAATACCTTCGTCTTTTAATATGTTCCGCAGGAGCTCCCTGTATACGTTGTCTTACGCCCCGTTTATGTCCCGGAAGGCCAAATACAAAGATCTATTTTCAACTATAGATATTTCGATGCATTGGGTAAGCACGAACAGGCTATCATCTAAGCGCCTACCATTTCTAAAGCCGTTCTGAGTTCTCTGAGTATCTTGTTACTTTCTACCCATGCTTGCACCTTTAATTTCACCGCCTGCATGGCTAACCTGTACATTACAGATGTTATGGTAATCGGCCTGTAGGATTTTATGTGCATCCTTTCTCCTTTCCCTTTAGAAATCAAATTCATTTTACTCTGCCGCCAGCTCTCCGGAATTTGCTTATTCGTTATGACTGTTTCCAAAGCTTTTAACAATGTTTCCTTACTTCTTGGACCAAGTTTCTTATTAAGCTTGATCGGAATTTCATCTATTCCTGTAGATGTGTTTTTAGGAATATTTTTTTCCGCCTTTTTCCTGTTTAGATTGGTCAATTCTAAGCTGCTTTGTATTCTGCTATCTTGTGTTGCTTGCTTCCTGATTTTCGGAGATTACCCTATCGTCCTTCAGAATAACGGCCTGGGGGGCGAGTTGGTGCATGATGGAATAGAACGGCGGCGCAACACGGAAACGGACACAGACAAGAAGGGGACACCACATGCGCACACTACCAACTATTTATTAAACGGAAAGGTGGCATATTTATACGTCCATCTCAAGCATCACACTCATCGCCACAGTCCGCTCCAAACCCAACACGTGAACGCCGAGCAGCACCAACAGGAAATCAGACAAGATATTTCTAACCTCAGTAGATAAACTATCAAAAACGGGAAAAAACATTTTTTTAAAACGGAAGGCAGGCCGTATCTCATAGCAAATGCAGTGTGGACCGAAAACAACAGAGTAAGACATGAGAAGCGAACAGCCCGAACCCTAACAAATAAAAAATAAAACGATAGAACAATCGTAGCAAAAGCAGATTAAAAACAGATAAGCAAAAGCAGTCAGAACCCTAAGCCAACAACAAAAGACGATCGTAGCAAAAGCAGAGTCAAAACAAAAGAAACAACAGCGGTCAAACCTAAAACAACAGCAGCAAAAAGCACTGGTAGCAAATGCAGAATCAAACGAGCGACGAAATTAACAACCCGCCTAACTAAACATCACAAGGCCGTTAAAAATTCCGGGCTTAAAGTCGCACAGTGCATGCCGTCACAAAAAATTATCAAGGAATGAAACTTCATTTCTACGGAGGGATACAGACGAGTCGCTAACACAAATACTACCCTTCTTTTTGATCATAAAGGCTACAAGAATTTCCCGTGCCACCTGATCGCGACTCCTGCCCAGAATCCATATACCGTTAAGCATTGGTTCACTGTTGCATTCTTTGCAATGGGTAGACAAATTTAACCCGCCTCCGTTTTCTAACGATTTCTCATGCTCCCGTGCCCTGTCGTTAATACAGCGACCCGTCTGGCCTATACAGACCCCTCCACACGTCAGTGGGATTTCGTAGACCACTCCGACGGCACAGGAACAGTAATGCTTGCCGTGCCTCTTTTCGCACAGGGCTTTCTTCTTCTGCCCGATTTTCGAGCACAATCCGCTCAGCTTTTTGGGCGCGGAGAAAACGACAGGTACGTCGTACCGGCCGGCGACCTTCTTCAAGTTATGTGCCACTCGGTGAATATTGGGGACCACTTGTGGTCGCCTGGATCCCGGCTTAGCATGCGATTTCTTCTTCTTCAACAAGTCAGCACACTCTAAGACTGTAAAAAGGGCGATCGCTTCGCTTTGCCTAGAGTCCGCATTACTTAAGTCTTGTGCTCACATGGCTGAGGCTAGTTTAAACAATCAGATCGAAAGACTTCGAATGGCTGGTTTCCCGTGTTCTGTTGTTTGCAGCGTAGCGGAGACCCTCCTACAAAAAATGAAAGGGAAGAAGAAGAAATCCCATGCTAAGCCGGGATCAAGGCGACCACAAGTGGTCCTCTATATTCACCGAGTGGCACATAACTTGAAGAAAGTCGCCGGCCGGTACGACGTACCTGTCGTTTTCTCCGCGCCCAAAAAGCTGAGCGGATTGTGCTCGAAAATCGGGCAGAAGAAGAAAGCCCTGTGCGAAAAGAGGCACGGCAAGCATTACTGTTCCTGTGCCGTCGGAGTGGTCTACGAAATCCCACTGACGTGTGGAGGGGTCTGTATAGGCCAGACGGGTCGCTGTATTAACGACAGGGCACGGGAGCATGAGAAATCGTTAGAAAACGGAGGCGGGTTAAATTTGTCTACCCATTGCAAAGAATGCAACAGTGAACCAATGCTTAACGGTATATGGATTCTGGGCAGGAGTCGCGATCAGGTGGCACGGGAAATTCTTGTAGCCTTTATGATCAAAAAGAAGGGTAGTATTTGTGTTAGCGACTCGTCTGTATCCCTCCGTAGAAATGAAGTTTCATTCCTTGATAATTTTTTGTGACGGCATGCACTGTGCGACTTTAAGCCCGGAATTTTTAACGGCCTTGTGATGTTTAGTTAGGCGGGTTGTTAATTTCGTCGCTCGTTTGATTCTGCATTTGCTACCAGTGCTTTTTGCTGCTGTTGTTTTAGGTTTGACCGCTGTTGTTTCTTTTGTTTTGACTCTGCTTTTGCTACGATCGTCTTTTGTTGTTGGCTTAGGGTTCTGACTGCTTTTGCTTATCTGTTTTTAATCTGCTTTTGCTACGATTGTTCTATCGTTTTATTTTTTATTTGTTAGGGTTCGGGCTGGTCGCTTCTCATGTCTTACTCTGCTGTTTTCGGTCCACACTCCATTTGCTATGAGATACGGCCTGCCTTCCGTTTTAAAAAAATGTTTTTTTTTTCCCGTTTTTGATAGTTTATCTACTGAGGTTAGAAATATCTTGTCTGATTTCCTGTTGGTGCTGCTCGGCGTTCACGTGTTGGGTTTGGAGCGAACTGTGGCGATGAGTCTGATGCTTGTCGTGTCGTCGTGTCGTTCATAGAAATCTAGCATTAGCTTCCCGTTACAATTCATGTATCCATCCAAATCGTCGATGTGGCCGTTCATGTCACCCAGTAGAATAATATCTCCCCGTCTCCAAGCTGGCTTATATCATCACTGAGGCGTTCAACGAGATCCCTGTTTTCTTGCCTCCATTGGTGTCCTGTTCCTAAATAAACTACCCCTAGCCATGTCCTTATGCCGGCAATTGTTCCTGATACCAAGATATGGTCTTTGCAAGATGATTTTATTCTTTGCCAATTTGCTCCTTGGTGTATCAAAAACCTCCCCCCCCCCCTTTTTTTTTTTCTGTTCTCGTTCTGTTGCCTTCTTCCCAGACGTAGCCTTCTATAAAGGCATATCTTCTAGATCCTGGAGATGAGTCTCACATAGAGCGAACACACCTGTTTTATCATCCTTCAACTGCTGTTCTATCTCTAGCCATTTCGCTCTTTTTCTACCTCCTTGCATGTTTATGTATAGCTGATCCTAGTGTTAAATCTCTTTTTTGTACTTTTCTTTATCGACCTCTTCCTTGCCATTCTTTTTTACTCAGCATCCGGTATTACGCTTTCTTCTGCTTCACTTCCAACTACCCCTGTGCATAGTGCCCTCGCGGACCCCCTAAAAAAGCTACAGCCCTGCCTGCCAGGCGCTAGCCGATCTCTGCTCCCACCTTTCTGTTAAAATGGATGCCATCTCGCTTGAAAAGCCCTGCCAAAACCTGCTCTATGCTCCTTCCTGTTAACCTCAACCACTTCGAAACGCTTCTCCAGGCTTAACTTTCTTATGTGCTGATTAACTGTCACCACGTCCTTTTCAAGCTTTCTGTTCGTTCCGAGCACCTCCGGTACTGTGCATACAACTATCGGCGCTTGCTGTGTTATCGCCCTGATATCGTCAACTGCTTTAGGTAAACCTTCCACCACTCCTGCAGATTCACCATTTAAGATAGTAGCCCCGCGCCTACTATCACCATATTGCGCTCTGCGGAATTTTTGAACAGCCTATTTTTACTTTCTTTTAGCACTGTGCTGATTGTCATCGCCGCGAAGGTTCCAACTAACACTCGCTTATCACCCTTTACATGTTCCATGATATCTCGCCTGTAATTGCTAATGTTGGAATCCCCGGCGATAAGCACCTGGGCATTCTCTCTCTCCTTCCCAACTGTTGGCTCCTGCCTACGGTTATGTGTGTCCTTCTGTCTGGAATTTTCATTCTTCCTTTTCCCAACAGCGAACGCAATGCCGCTACACGGCCGCGGGCGTGCTCCCCCAGCCTTTCGGAGCATTCCTTATGCACCACGAGAGATGCCGACCATCGGGAAAGCGCTCGTTCTGGCTAATAATGACGACAGCACGCATGCGTGAAACTCGCACGGCCGCTATTGGTCGAACCGCAGAAGACGGTACCAAATCTACACGGGAAACTGATCTGCACTGGAAACGAAGAAAGGGATCTTTTGGAAAGCCGTGCTCGGCAGGAGTGCACGCTTATTTGCGCTGAATAGAGCAGGGATATGAGGGAAGTGTTCCTCCGCGGCGGCCGCCGGTGTCGACAGCAGCCTGCCCGCCTGTATGCTTGCGCTCGCGAACGATCCGGGTTGTTGGGGCTTGTCGCACATAATTCTGAGAGGTCGAGAAACTGCATAAGCTGGCGGCCGAGGAAGACACGAGACACGGTTGAAAGCTATGCAAGCGCAGACGAGAAGGGAAAGGCGAAGAATGATGCGTGGGCGACGCTCGGGAAAACAGGCTCGTCAACTGGAAGTCTGCGAGCCGAGTGTGACCCGATGACGTTTCATGAGCGGGTCGGACGGAGCTCCCGAGCTGTTTTCTTCGCTTTTTTTTTCTGGTGTCTCAGTGCTGAGTTGAGGGGGGGTGGGGGGGATGAACGGCCTTTTTAATCGCCGATATCTCCGGTGCTATGAAGCTAGCTTTAATTGACTGCGGACTTGACTTGTGAGGGACTACATATCTGTCGAACGACTTGCTTTACCTCATTTTATGCATTTCATAGTCTCTTTAAGGCCTCTTGGCGCAAGGAATACGCTACATTAGCACCGGCTTCCTGACCGGGGGAAATATAGGCAGTCGCTTCTTCCTATCCTCCCCTTAACTCTATCTTACAACTGTCCTTTCTTCTTGGATTCTTTCTGCTTCCTTGTGCGGCAAACTACCCTGGGTTACGTCATATTTCGTTATAGTTAGGGAGTACAATAGCGTGGCAGGGCTTTCTTTAAGCTCCTGTCCCGTCCGCTTCTTGGCCTCCATGACTGGTGGCTGGCACCATAACCAAAAAAAAAATATTTCATGGCTTCTTTCCTCTTGGAATCTATCTTCCTTCTGCAAAACGAGGGTCATCAAGACAACGTTCAAGGTATGGGGGGAAAAATGCTGAGCATGGTGGAAACTTCCACTACCGCGTTTCAAAGGGGACGCTCTTATAAACCATCAAGTCCATCTAACCATGCATCGAAATTCTTATGAATAAACGTGAACACCTTCCCCCGCTTTCATATGATCAATTCTTAAGTTGCAGAGAAAACTGCACGACAGCTCTCGCATCAGTATCTCAAATAAACTAACGGACAGGATTGGTCAAGGTTGCAAAAAAAAAAGAAAGAAAAAACTAGCAATTAGTGACCTCCTCCCGGAAGTGCTATACAGGTATGAGGAACTAGCAGAAAATATTTCAATCAGCCCACAGCAATCCTTGAATACAGTTCGCGGGGTCATAGTACCTGACTGAGGAGGAATTCCAGGAAGCAGTGAAAGAGCAGAATGTCACGAACGTGTATAGAATCATAATCAGGCGAGATAACAATGAAATTCAAACAAAGCACATCACATTTTAGTCAAGCATACTTCCAGATTCTGCGGGCTATAAAGTAAGAAAATGCATTCCAAACCTTTGTTGCTGCTGCAATTGCAGAGCTGCCGCGACGTGCTCACCTGTGCCAAATATTCTTCCCACTACATCCCCCAGTCGAACCACATTTTTGTATAAACTGAGGGCAGCCACCAGCTTACTGTTGGTTGGGTTGATAGGGCCCAACCTGGAAGAAGGAAAATGACAGACGCTGAAAGTCACTGCAAATCTAACTTACAAGGAAGCACGACTTTCACGTTTTTACTCCATGGTGGAACAACAGGGCGTGGCATCACAGCTTCCCTCGGCGCTTAGCCAGGTCGCACACAGCGAGTCTGGGGCAGCGCCATTTGCGCCACGGTTAGAGATAGCTAGCGCCACAACCTTCAAAGCAGGCTGCGTGGGCCGGCATAGCAGCCGGCCCCAATGCGTCTCCTCAAATGGGCTGGCTGTGCATTCTGGATGATCGTCCGACGCTACTAAGGATGATATGGACACACCGTCACGCCTGTCGGGGAGAGAGCTCTCCCCAGCGAAAACAAAATACTGCCGATTTGCATGGTTAATCAAATGCGAAGTAGGTGCGTAGCCCTGCTTAACCGTTGTACTTCAGCATGTCAAGCTCGGCGAACCTGCGACGCACTGCCTGACGGCCCATCCATGGCGACGCGAAGCAAACGCGCCTTACACCATATTCAGAAATGAACGAAAACAGGCACAATGTAACTCTTTACAGTGCACTATTCTGCGGCCGAAAGGTCTGGGGTGGGATCATAGGGGGGGGGGGGGGAGAAAGAGAAGAGAGGGAAACGGGCTTGAAGGCGAGCGCCAGTTAAGGCGCGGAGGTAAGCACGAGCAGCTTCACGACGCGACGAGCGGCTCGGAGCCGAGGTCCAGAGAGCACTGCGCGTGCACGTCTGCTGTCCGTGAAGGCTGAGGACTGACTGATGCCAGAGGAGAGATGCCGAAGTTGAGCACGCGCGAACGACACACGACTGCTCACTCCACAGTAACACACGCTGGTGAAACGCTGCCCAGTGATGGCCGCCACGTCTGCAACTGACACGCCCCTCTCTCACTGGGTGCATCTCTGCGGCCGCTCCGCCCCCTGGCGTCGCCACCTTCTCTTTCTGCACTTCAAGTTCACGAAGAAAGAGAGAGAATGTGAGCGGATTCGAACAGACATCGGGGAAGCTCGTGATTGCGGCTAGTAGTGCTACGCACTAAAAAAGAGCAAATAAAATCCCAATAACACGCGTTTATAACTTCATTTCCAAGAGCCTTTATATTTAACTTAGAGAAATTAAAAAAAAAACTATTCTTACGTAACGGATATGGTAAATTCACATCCCCTGCGGTCCTAGGACCTAAAGAAAATGTCATTTCAAAAGGACACTCAGTAGGCATACAGAGAGCAAAAAGGTAGGCTTTTTGGAGGCGTTGCTATTGTAGTGCAGTATAGTGTTGCAACTCGTGAAATCCAGTTGAAAACCAAGCATGAAGGTGCAGCAGTCGCTGCATTCCATTTTTAAACAATAACTATATGTTGTGTATATTTCTAGGCACATCTAAGTGCAACCCTTCATGATTTAGAGGAACTAATAGAACAGCTACACGAACCATATCTGTTAAACAAGGTTGACGACTGGGCGACTTGGAAAGCATTCATTTGAAACCAGCCGAAAGACATGCCAAAAGATACATGTTAGTTGCAGATGCTGATTTCTCCTTTAGGGCAACAAACACACACTGGGGGGCAGATTTCATATTTTATCGTCTGCCTCTTAAATAGAGGCGAACCCCACAATGAGCTGCTCGGATTTACATCGATTTCAAATGGTCGATAATCCATACAGAAGTGATATATGTCATAATTGGTCTAGCATCCCCACCATCCATCACCTCAAAAGGTGGAAGTTTCATCTAGCTGGCAATGTTCCAGTCGAGAGCTAAGCCTGAAGAACCTTTTTTTAGATCGTTTATAAGCAAAACGTTTACCGCTTGCAGCGGATTTTGTCTATCATCTGGAGTTTGTTTATTGCTTCATAGGTAAAAAGGAAAAAAGTTGGCCGATCTGATCCAAGATGATGTGGCCCTTGCGTTCGAGGAATATAAGATGACGGGTTGTTTTACAGGAGTCCCACTGCTGCCAGGCGCCGAAGTCTCATCGGCATCAGCGCCGTGCAAACCCACTACAAATGACCTCAGTATTTTAGGAGTTGCAGACAGGGCACTCTGGCCGTGGATATACTACCTGCAAATTGCATGCACACCTTCTAGCGTGCCAGTATGTGAGGGGCAGATGCAGCTAACAGTTTATAAGCTGACCACATGGGAAGATGAGAATGGCTTCAGGTTTCTATACAGAAATCGGTAGCTTTTCTGTTTTCTCTCGAAGACTATACACGGACCCCACCATCTGCATAAATGAAGTCACACTACCAGTGAAATACAAATTTCCTGGTTTAACTTTTGTCGAAGGCTCTCATTCCTTCCTCATGTAAACACCCTCAAAGCACTTTCAAATCACTCAATATACACCGCTTTGTCGTACGTGGAGATAATCGCCGTATAATGACATATCTGAAACGATAATATTCAGGTTTGCTTCTTTCAGCCAGTGCCTATTGGACATCATCTATAAGTAGTCTCTATGTAGAAACAAACCGACAGAACCTTGCTCTCATGTTCATGCATCCTAAAGATGTTCACTGATACCCTAGCTATAAAGTGCCCACGGAACACTCTAGGATAACAAATCCGAAGCAGTTAGACCATCTCTTAGAAGATAAATTCCAAGAAATGAACGTGCTGTTAAGCGGGGATCCAGGCACTGGTAGCGGGCACTGGTAGCGAGCAGGACCGGAGCGGGGGTGGCCTAACTTGCAGTCAGCTGGTCTGCAAAGTCACTTCCTCTTCCTCTCTCTCGGCAATCTGCCCACTCAATCTGAACTTCCTCTTTACAATCTGGCCCCCGCAGAAAAGAGGAGCCATCCTGGCGACTCAAGGAGACGAAAGGAATGCGGGATCGTAGTAAGGCTTCAAACGGTCGACGTGAACAATCTCACGCCCACGGCGGCGAAGGTCGGTGGAAACGGCTAGCGGTTTAACTAGGTAATTGACGGGAGAAGTCTGTTGGAGCACTAGATAGGGTCCGTGGTAGTTGGAAATAAACGTGCTGGTCAGACCGGGTGGTGTCGATGGGACCCAGAGCCACACGTGAGCACCAGGAGAAAATTGGCGGACAGAGTGGCTGCTGTCGCTGTGCGCTTGTTTCTGGGCTTGCTCGTCCGAAGTGAGTGAGCGAGCCAGTTTGCGACATTCTTCAGCGTGCCTGGCAGCTGCTGAAAGCGATGTATACTCTGAGATATCAGGACGGTAGGGAAGGATGGTGTCGAGTGGAGACGAAGGTTCACGCCCGTACAGCAGAAACAATGGCGAGAATCCGGTAGTTGCTTGAACGGCGGTACTGTAGGCATAGGTTATAAATGGGAGAATCTTGTCCCAATCGGAGTGATCGGAGACGATGTACTTGGACATCATGTCACCTAGTGTGCGATTGAAGCGCTCTGTCAGTCCGTTGGTTTGAGGGTGGCACGCGCTGGCTGTCCGGTGGATGGTTTGACATTCGCGTAGGAGCGCTTCGACAACCTCGGATAGGAAAGATTTGTCTAGATCACTTAGAAGTTCACGGGGGGCCCCGTGCCGCAGAATGAAATTATGAAGAAGAAAGGACGCGATAGTGGGTCCGGTGGCATCCTGAAGTGCTACTGTCTCCGCATAGCGAGTGAGGTGATCGACAGCCACGAATCTCCAACGATTTCCTGCAGGTGTATACGGCAGAGGTACATACAAATCGATGCCAACACGATCGAATGGTCGGTATGGGCACGGAAGGTGCTGTAGTGGAGCCGGCTGATGGAGAGGAGGTGGCTTGCGACGTTGGCAATCGATGCACGAACGCACATACTTACTGACGAAGGTATGCATACCGCGCCAGTAAAAGCGCTGTCGCAACCGTTCATAAGTCTTAAATACACCCACATGGCCACACTGCGGATCGTTATGGTAAGATGCGCAGATATCACTTCGGAGGTGGCGAGGTACGACGAGCAGCCACTTACGGCCATCTGGCATATAGTTGCGTCGATAGAGAAGACGGTCACGAAGGGCGAAATGCTGCGCTTGGCGACGAAGGGCGCGAGGAGCCGGTGAACGTGACGAGTTCGTAAGAAGATCGATTAGTGATGTAAGCCACGGATCTTTGCGCTGTTCTGATGGCATGTCGTCGATGGACAAGGAAGACAAGGCGGAGCTGGAGGCAGGGGACAACGGAGCGTCAGGCGACACTGGCGAGCGAGATAAAGCGTCTGCGTCGGAGTGCTTCCGCCCTGTACGATAGATGACTCGGATATCATACTCTTGCAGTCTAAGCGACCAGCGGGCGAGACGGCCGGTGGGGTCTTTTAGTGAAGACAACCAACATAAAGCGTGGTGGTCCGTAACAACATCAAATGCGCGCCCATACAAGTATGGCCGAAATTTCTGAAGCGCCCAAACAATTGCCAAGCATTCCTTTTCTGTCACCGAATAGTTGATCTCGGCCTTGGTCAGGGTTCGACTTGCGTACACCACAACGTATTCATCAACACCGGGTTTTCGTTGGGCAAGAACAGCGCCGTGGCATCGGTGTGCACTTCGGTAGGAGCAGCCGGATCAAAATGGCGCAATACGGGGGGTGAGGTAAGTATCGTGCGCAATTTCGTAAAAGCAGTATCGCAAGCCGGCGACCAGGCAGAAAGATCTTTGTGGGCGCTGAGAAGTCGCGTCAGAGGAGCAATGATGGTCGCAAAGTTCCGAACGAAACGCCTAAAATATGAGCATAAGTCTATGAAGCTGCGTAGTTGCTTGATAGATGTTGGCTTCGGGAACTCAGCGACAGCACGGAGTTTAGATGGATCAGGAAGGATGCCATCCTTGGACACTGAATGCCCCAAAATAGTAAGTTGGCGAGCGGCGAAATGGCACTTTTTCAGATTGAGCTGCAGACCAGCGTCGCTAAGACATTGCAAGACAGTTTCAAGGCGAGTTAGGTGGGTCGCGAAGTCGGGTGAAAATACGACGATGTCATCCAAGTAGCAGAGACATGTGTGTCACTTCAAACCGCGGATAATATTGTCCATCATGCGTTCAAAGGTGGCGGGCGCGTTACACAGGCCAAACGGCATGACGTTGAACTCATAGAGCCCGTCGGGAGTGACAAAAGCTGTCTTGGGGCGATCTTCTTCAACCATTGGAACTTGCCAGTAGCCAGATCGTAAATCGATTGAAGAGAAAAATTCCGCTCCATGCAAAGTGTCCAGCGCGTCGTCTATGCGTGGTAGCGAATAGACGTCTTTTCGTGCGATCGCATTAAGGCGGCGGTAGTCCACAGAGAATCGAATAGACCCATCTTTCTTCTTGACTAAAACGACCGGGGACGCCTAAAGGCTACTGGAAGGCTGAATAACACCTCTACTGAGCATCTCATCGACTTGCTCATCAATAATGCGGCGCTCTGAGGCTGATACACTATAAGGACGTTGGCGTAACGGGGCGCGCGTACCAGTATAGATGTGGTGGGCAAGAGTTGATTTCCGACCCAAGGATGGCTGCTGGATGTCAAAGGAAGTTCGGAATCTGTTCAGCAAGTCGAAGAGCTTGGCGCGTTGATCTGGAGCGAGAGCACTGTCGATGGCTTTGTCAAAGGCAGCAAGAGGCTATGAAGGAGACGAGGAACGAGGTGGGCTAAGGGCACTTATGGTGTTGGAGATTGTGTCGGCACAAGCGGAGAGAAGCGGCGGGACGGTAACAAAATTTTCTGAAGGAATAGGGTCGGTATGCCCAATGCACTCGCCACATTGCAACGTGAGTGGATAGAACGAATCATTAGTAATGGCTAGTTCGGTGCGGCCGCTTCGTACACTAAGGACGGCGCAGGGTAGGGGAAGACAGCGTCGTGAGACGAAAAGGGAAGATGGGGTGAAGAGCCCTGTACAGTCGTGAAGAGAGGGACAGTTTATAGGCACAATAGCGGCAGATAAAGGCGGGATATCAGTAGCATCCGCAACGTGGCATTTGGCTTCCCCAAGAACGTTAACGGCGGTCGGTGCGGTGCACAGCGGAGAAAGCTCTACTTCGGCACGAGCGCAATAAATTACAGCTTTAGCGACACAAGAAGTCCCACCCTAAAATAATGTCATGAGAGCAGTCACGAAGAACGGTAAAACTGATGACATAGAGAATGTCCTGAATGGTGACTCGAGCCGTGCAGGTACCGAGCGGTTTGATGTGCTCAGCAGTGGCGGTGCGCAAAGAAACCCCAGAATACGGCAGAACAACTTTTCGTAACAAGCGGCACAGTCTAACGTCCATAACCGACACAGCAGCACCAGTATCTACAAGGGCAAGAGTACAAACATTTTCGATGGTAACTTCAATTACATTTTTCGGTGGAGGACTTTCACTGTTCGACGAAAGCGCAGTTCTTGCCTGCGGAACTGCGTCTAGTGGTTTTCCGGCATTGACGAGGTAGAACGGCGACGCATCGGCGACAGAGAGCGACGACGCGGAGAGATTGAGCGGTTGTCATGCGAGAAGTGGTCAAAGTTGGACGAGGGCTGAGGAGGCGCACGGAGAGGGGACGGCGGCTGCGCGTAGTTGACCGGGCTCTGATCGGAAGCGTACGGAGCCGGGCGACGGCGGCACAGGCGTGCAACATGGCCAGGGAGACCACATGCAAAGCAAATCGGTCGATTGTCAGATGTGCGCCAAGGGCGTAGAATAGGTGGCGCACGACGCTGAGTGAAAAATGCCCGCTGAGGCGAACCATACGATGCAAAAGGCGTAGGAGGTGGTGGTCTTGCGGCGACCTCAGCATACGACAGTGGAGTGTGTGAGGGCGTCGGGACAGCGTCGGCATGAATGAGCGGAGATGTCAGTGGAGCGGCATGAAGAGTTGGTTGTCGAGGGGGCGGAAGTGCTTCGGCAACTTGTTCCTGAATGTTCGAAGCGAGGTGTGAGCTGGATTGCGGAACGTTTGAAAATAATGATAATTGCCGGGCAATGTCTTCCCGTACGAAGTCTTTAATTTCTTGAATAAGTGCGGAGCTGACAGTGCCATCGGACATAGCCGCGATCGTGCCTTCAGGTTGTCGAGGGACGATGCGGTGGCGACGAAAGTCGTCGTAGCTTTTACACATCGTGACAACGTCACTTACAGTGCGGGGCTCTTTGGTCATGAGAATGCTGAACACGCTTTCATGGATGCCCATCATGATGTGGCGAATCTTCTGAGCTCCAGTCATCGATGCATTTACACGATGGCACAAATCTAAAACGTCTTCGATGTAGCTAGTGAAGGTTTCTCCTTCCTGCAGCACCCGCTCGCGCAAACGGTGTTCGGTGCGAAGCTTGCGGACCGCAGGGCGACCGAAGACATCCACAAAGCGAGATCTGAACGAGGCCCAAGTTGTAATGTCAGCCTCGTGATTTGTGAACCACAACTTTGCGACTTGTGTGAGGTAGAATATTACGTTGTTAAGTTTCAGGATGTCATCCCACTTATTGTGGTTGCTTACGCGTTCATACGAAGAAAGCCAGTCCTCCACGTCCTGATCGTCGGTACCGCTGAAGACCGGCGGGTCCCGCTGGCGAAGCACACCGGAGCATGGAATAGAAGGGGCCGAGGTAGCGGGGCCGGTGGTGTTAGTGCTGGAGTCAGTCATTGAGGTAGGAATTTGGCGGCTGCGGAGCTCCAGGGCGAGGAAATGGAAGAGAAATTCCGCGACCTCCACCAAGTGTTAAGCGGGGATCCAGGCGCTGGTAGCGGGCACTGGTAGCGGGCACTGGTAGCGAGCAGGACCGGAGCGGGGGTGGCCTAACTTGCAGTCAGCTGGTCTGCAAAATCACTTCCTCTTCCTCTCTCTCGGCAATCTGCCCACTTAATCTGAACTTCCTCTTTACAGTGCTCAATATTATTCAGAATTCAGACTCGCAGCCACCGACGTACAGTTTCCCCTCTTTACATGGCCTTACACAGTTTTAAGAAAGGCCTCACGAACACACATTGCAAGAGGCCTCGGAAGAATGTTGGTACCATAGGAAACAATAGCGAGAAAACAGTTGGATTGCCTAAACGAGAACCAGCGTTCACTGTCGAAGTTTCTTAGCTTTATAAACCTAAACACTGACTCCCTCCGTCTAATCACTCCAAATATGCAACATAACGCTTAGTGGAAAATAAAACGCATGATATATAAAAAAACACAAGGTCACTAAATTAATTTTTCCTGATTGCCTTCCAATGCTGGAATGCTGCTAGAAATGTTGAACTAGAAAAGTAAGCGTATCATATAAACATGTCATGAAATTTACACAAAGAAAATTCAGAGCAAAATGGAAGGCTACGCGGAACAACGAAAGGACTTATGCAATTATAAAAACCGGTTCATCTTTTTTGTCGTCTTCGCATCTGACACACACAATTTCATTGACCAATCTGCGAAGGTTGCGGAGATGAACTCGTGATAGATCATATTTTACTATGTAAAACTCGAAAAACCGAGAGAAATAATTTACACCGTTTTATATGGGACATGTAGCAATAATAGATTTATTCATCATAATGACAAAGAGGTCCGAGTCAATAAGTCTGAGGCGTTTGACGAGCCTTCGGTACCATACATGTACAAAGACATCACGTAACATTTAACATATATAAGACAACAATATCACAGTAACAAAAAAGATTTGCAAAATCTTGTGAAGCACACATTGTGATCAAAAGAAAAATGAAAACAATATACAAGCCAGACCATTTTTTAGAACGCAAGACATATTTACAAAAATTACGGATCGGCGTACTAACTAAATAAATATTTATTTATTAGAGGCTTTTAGTATGGACGTTTTCGTACGATAAAGTCCGAAATATTGCCGGTCGTTACTCCGTGTGTCGTATCTGCGCTTGTAGTTGACCACTAAGACAGGTCACTCCAATGTAAACACTCCTTTGATAATGATGTTCGCCGCCATGGTAACCAGCACTTTTCAATCGATGTTTGGACCAAGTCTAGCGCAAACTACGGCGTACCAACCGTTGGCCATGATAGCCGTGTGTGTCGCAGTAGTATTATTCGTTTTCGAGTTTTATATTTTTTCAAATTCGGGGGGGGGGGGGGGGGGGGTAAAAATGGGGCGCTATTTTTCGACTTGATAATAAGAGAGAAACCGAGTTTTTCTTGGAAACGCTCTGAATTTCGGATTTTATCAAGTTAAATTTACAAACTCATTATTTATTGGATTTGTCCTAATTGGTGGGCTACAATTAGAGTTGTGTTGAAGAAAGTATTTCGTTATTGGCCGTTTCTGTCCTAATTGTTACTCGCAGTTGTCTGAAACGGTCAGTTCTCGGACAATTTTATTCACGTGAGCCGGTCATCGGCGTCGCCCTATTAACGTACATAATCATCTGCACGCGGTTTCCATCCAAGTCCAGTCTGGTCGCTGGAGAGAACGTTCGCTTAACGTCACAGTTGCCGTTAGCTAGACGCTGCATTTGTTAGCCTGGAGTAGCGTACATTTGGTCGTTCCAATAGTACATCACTTCAAGTACTCCGTCACGAAAAGTCATGAAACGACTCAGCAGCTGGTGGATCGAGTACGGTACCAACTGGTTTTCTTCTTTATCTGAGGAGTTCAGAGTGGAGTGCGATTTTGTGGAAATTAGCGCGCAAAACGTTTCATAGCAAGTTTTTACTAATTTGTCACCGCTCTTAGGTAACAGTGACAAAACTCATTTTGGCCGATCGCTTTTACAGATCGTTGTGGAAAGCTCGTTGACAGTCTGCGTTTACGAGGTGATCGAAGCTTGGCATCTGACGTTTTCTGCTCTCAAGTGAACATCTAAAAGTGGCTCGAGTGCATATCTCATTAAGATTGCCTTCCCATGAAAAAAGCTTCTACTTTCACACGAGCTTTCAGCAAGTTCTCTTAATTAGCTCCACATTTCTATGATGACAACAAGCTTTGCTTCTGTTCGGAAATACAGAAGGAGGCACCAGGGCCAAATCGGTCATTAGAGGCACATTTGGTGTACTTATATAATTCCCCAAACTTGATCACTATGGATTCAACATCAGATCTTTCACATGCAAGATCTCTTTACAGTCACAGATCTCACGTATCATTTTTCGCATTTACTCCGCTGAGTCTGTGGCTAGATGCTACAACATCCTTCCATTTCTTTCCTACGGCCAGGAGAGCCTTGCAGACTACCCTGGCCACTGTGTAGCGGTTCGAAGCCTTAACTCTGTCGATCTCGACCAAAGAAACATTGGTACGTTTTTTTTTTTTTTTTTTTATATATAGCAGCACAGGAGAGATTATAGGCACCCCGGTCGGGGGATTCGTCGACTATAACGCTGACTTTAGGATTTTCGCCATGTCCCTTTTAAAACCTTCTTTCTCTGAAGTCGTCAGCATTAGTTTAGCGGCCTTGCAGTATTTGCTTTAGAAATTCCCCAGAGGTCCGTCCGTCTCGTGCATGCTGATTCCACTGTACGCCAAGGCAAGAACTAAGTCGTGAATCACGCCATCAGATTCGTTGTCTTTCGCACGCTGCCTACAGGTAGCATCGAAGAGCGTCGATTGAGATGTTTTTAAACTTCCTGGGCCACCATCGTGAATTTCAAATAGAGGGATGACGCGAGATGCTCGCGAATTCAGTGGTAGGGTTTTTTTGCTGAATCGCTGACCAGCTCGGTTCTGCAGTACTTGCACACTAGTGTGCGGCTGCCTTCGAAGTCTTTCGCAGCAACCTCTATATCCTCATGTTCGTTGCACCGGTCATCCAATGTCTTTCCTTTTCTTCCCATCTCGAACGCTTGTTAGCAGTGCTGTGAATGCACAGCGTGTTAATATTGTCACGTAGTGGTGACAAGGCCGTAGACACCAAAAGAAGACACAGGCTTGATGGTACTGAAATTAACTTTTATTTGGCTGACATGCGCCCGCAAAAAAAAAAAAAAATAATAAGCAACTCGGCGGCGGCGATAGCAACAAATGTGCTCGTCGATCTTCGAACAAAGAATGCCCGTTGCACTCGTCAACGCTCTATTTAAAGGCTGCTCAGAACAATCTAGATAACGTCGCAAACCGCTAGTAGCACAACCTGGAACATTGCAGAAACATACGCGAGTGATCGGAAACTTCGAGACAGATCTCGGCGCATCGTTCGCGACAAAGAAAATGATAACGCACCGTATCGCGACAATGAGCATGAACAAACACGGGATACAGAATTGATAAGCGCGCCAGAATAACAATAATAAGGCCGCATGCCAGCGGCTGTCGAACAGGAACAAATAAAGATTTAAACAGTTTGCGGCATCACTCTCCCCTCAAAAAAAAAAAAAAAACATTGCCTCGATGTTCCAAAACAATGCAACTTAAACATAAACAATAAAAAGTTTAAACACCACATATTCTTTAACGCGCGTAATATGGCTTCATTCGTAAACATGTACGATTTCTGGGCGTGCGCGTCGCCGTTGTGATGCTGACGTACCGTCGGGAATTACTTCATAGTCCAGTGGTCCGACGCGGCGAACCACCGGCCCAAAATATCGACGCAACAACTTTTCACTTAGTCCGCGACGGCGAATTGGTGTCCAAACCCGCACTTGGTCTCCTGAATTGTACTCTGCGTGGCGTCGTTGTAAGTTGTATCGTCGGCTGTCGGTGCGCTGTTGGTCTTTAATACGTAGCCGTGCGAGTCGTCGGGCTTCCTCTGCACGCTGCAGGTAGCCGGCGACGTCAAAGTTGTCCTCGTTGGTTACGTGCGGTAGCATTGCGTCGAGCGTCGTCGTGTGCTCCCTGCCGTACACAAGCTTGAATAGGGTCGCTCTGGTCGTCTCCTGGACTGCCGTGTTATACGAGAAGATCACGTACGGCAAGATAGCGTCCCAGGTCTTGTGTTCAGCGTCGAGATACATGGCGATCATGTCCGCGATCGTTTTGTTCAGGCGCTCTGTAAGGCCATTGGTCTGAGGATGGTAGGCAGTTGTTCGTCAATGGCCTGTATGACTCTATTCCAGGATGACTTGCGTTGTCTCTGCCGTAAACGCCGTTCCCCTGTCCGTGATGAGCACTTCTGGGGCGCCGTGTCGCAAGAGAATTTGCTCGACAAAAAATTTGGCAACTTCTGCCGCGGGACCACTGGGCAGTGCTTTTGCTTCGGCGTAACGAGTAAGGTAGTCAGTGGCCACGATGATCCACTTGTTACCCATAGACGAAGCTGGAAAGGGGCCGAGGAGATCCATCCCAAATTGTTGAAAGGGCATGTCTGGGGGCGGAATCGGGTTTAGTAGTCCTGCTGGTCTGATTGACGGCTTCTTGCGTCGTTGCGACTCACGACATGTCTTCACGTAGTGGGCAACTTCGGCAGGCAGTCGCGGCCAGTAGTACTTGTCCTAGATTCGACGCAACGTGCGTGCAAACCCGAGATGGAACGCCTGCAGAATTTCCTGCCGGAGGTTTTTAGGCACAACAAGAAGATGCGCTGCCTTGTTGGCAGCGAAGTTCTTCTTTACGATGACGTCATTGCTTAAGGTGAACGACGACAACTGACGCCTAAACACAGTAGGAGGAGAAGTGGTCTTGACTTCTAAGTAATCTGCTAGGTCTTTCAGCTGAGTATCTGATCGCTGTTGTTGTGCAAAGCTGCTGGCGCTTACTGGTCCCAGAAAGGCATCGTCGTCATCGCCCTTCGGAGGAGCGTCGACGGGAGCGCTGGATAAGCAGTCTGCGTCTGAATGCTTGCGGCCTGACTTATAGACTACTGTAACGTCAAATTCTTGAAGTCGTAGGCTTCATCGGGCAAGGTGGCAGGAGGGGTCTTTCAAATTAGCCAGCCAGTAGAGCGCGTGGTGGTCGCTTATCACCTTGAATGATCGACCGTATATGTATGGATGGAGCTTAGAAATGGCCCAGATGATCGCGAGGCACTCTTTCTCGGTCGTCGAGTAATTGACTTCGGTTTAGTGAGGGACCTGCTAGTGTAGACGATTACCTTCTCCAGTCCGGCACTCTTCTGGACAAGAACGGCTCCTAGGCCCAAACTGCTTGCGTCGGTGTGAATTTCGGTCTCGGCGTTTTCATCAAAGTGGCCAAGGACAAGAGGGTACTGCAGGCGGTGCTTAAGTTCGTCGAAGGCTGCTCCTTGCGGCGCTTCCCATTTAAAGGTACGTCAGCATTTGTAAGCTGCGTCAACGGTGGGCAGTGCGCGAAAAATTTCTGACAAATCGTCGATAATAAGCGCACCCCAGCCCAAGAAACCTGCGCACTTCTCTCTTGTCAGCAGGTGGTGGAAATTGTGCGATTGCAATTGTTTTCTCCGGGTCTGGCCGAACACCATCCTTACTAACGATGTGACCTAGGGACCGCAGTTCCTCGTAGGCGAAGTGGCACTTCTCTGGTTTTAACTTCAGTCCCGATGATTTGATGGCTTCCAACACTGTCTGCAGTCGTTTCAGGTGGTCTTCAAAGTTTGACGAGGAAACAACGACATCATCCAAGTATACCAGGCAAATAGAGGATGGATGGATGGATGGATGGATGGAATATAGGAGCGTCCCCTTTGAAACGGGGTGGTAGCAGTAGCTGTCATGCTCATTTTCCTCCATTTATCTTAATTATTGATTTAGAATGGTTAACTAAACCATCATTCTATTTATTAAATTTTGCTCCTACATTACTAACATTATGTCACTTCTCTGCTTTTAAGCCACCAATCTTCCAGCCGTTTTTTGCTAGTTTCCACCGCCGGTTTATTCACCCGGCCACTGTTATCTCTAAACCCCAGAGCTTCAGGAACAGTGATTGCGCCTGCATCAACTTCCGGATGGATACCATTGCATTCGAGTATAATATGGTCAATTCTTTCACTGGAGTTTCCACATACAGCACATGCGTCATCTCCATTGTTAAACTTCTTTTTGTAGCTGTGTGTTCTAAGGCACCCTGATCTAGCTTCAAAAAGTAGGGCACTGCCTCTTGAGTTATCAAAGAAATCTTCCTTCCTGATCTGCATTTTCCACTTTCGGTATAATTCCACACTCTGTTTTTTTTTTTCCATCGAATTTATCCAATTTTTACCTTCTGTGTTTTTCACCTGTTGCTTAACGCTCTTTATTTCTCCGTCCTTGTTAATAGCATACTCACTAGTTAGTTTCCTAGTTCTTTTCCTCCATTGTGAGTCAACGCTTTTTAGGTCACTCCCGACCTTAGCATTCCAGTCTCCTATGAGAAAAACGACGTCTGATGATGGGGTGCAGTCTAAAAGGCATTGTAGGTCCGCATAAAATCTCTCAACGTCAGCTTCTTCAGCAGCAGTGGTCGGTGCATAGACTTGGATAACTGTTATGTTAAAAGGGCGACCTTGGATCCGAAGTGAAATCATTCGGTCGTTTTTGGGGTTGTACCCTAGCACTGCTTTGCCCATTCTTCTGTTTACTATGAGAGCGACCCCATTCCTTCTCTTGGATTCGTGCCCACAATAAAAGACATAATGGTCGCCGGAGTTAAATTCTCCGGCCCTACACAGCAGAGCTCACGACTTCATCGAGTTTCGCAAGCCCCTCCGCCACGACAAGGCAGTGATCCATGAAGGGGGCTTTTTAGGTACAGGTATTTAAATACCTTAGCTGCCCATCTGTTACTGTCCAATTTCCTCAGGCGTTCCTCATATAATATTTTACTCTGAGCTTCCCGTACTTCGAAAGATGCCCAGCCCATATCTCCCTGTACCGCCTCATTTGTAGTTTTGCCGTGGGCACCTAGTGCTAATCGTCCAACGGATCTCTGATTTGTTTCTAATGTCGACTGTACCTCTGATTTTAGGCACAAAACCGCATTTCCGAAAGTAAGTCCGGGCACCATAATTCCTTTCCAAATACCCCTCAATACCTCATACCTATGGTATCCCCACAATGCCTTATGCTTCATTATCCCGGCATTCCTTCGCCCTTTGGCCTTAAGTGATTGCTCATGCTTTCCAATGTATGCCAATCCTTCGTTTACCCATACCCCCAAATATTTATATTCTGCTACTCTAGGTATTTCAAGGCCTTGTATTTTAAGACCCTGATCAGTTGAGCCGTTGAAAATCATCAGACCCGACTTAACTGCGCTGAAAGTGAAGCCTAGAGCGTCCCCTTCGTCTCCGCAATACTTAACTAGAGTTTGCAATTCTTCCAGACTCTCAGCTAGCAGCACAATATCGTCTGCATGCATCAAACCGGGGAGGCGCTGCTCTACCGCCTTTCCACCTAATCTATATGACAGGTTAAAACCTAGGTTACTGTCTTGTATCCTCCGTTCCAGGTTTATCATATAAAGCATGAACAGCACCGGTGATAGAGGACAGCCTTGTCTTAATCCTTTGCATACTTTGACATCCTCCGTACTTCTTATCCCTTCCCACGTAATTTCTAATTTGTTATCCCGGTATATTTCCTGTAGGAACTCTATTATCTCATAACCGATACCTTCTTCTTTTAATATGTTCCACAGGAGTTCCCTGCTTACGTTGTCGTACGCCCCGTTTATGTCTAGGAAGGCCAAATACAAAGGTCTATTTTCCACTCTAGATATTTCGATGCATTGGGTAAGCACGAACAGGCTATCATCTAAGCGCCTACCATTTCTAAAGCCGTTCTGAAGTTCTCCGAGTATCTTGTTACTTTCAACCCATGCTTGTACCTTTAATTTCACCGCCTGCATGGCTAACCTGTACATTGCAGATGTTATGGTAATCGGCCTGTAGGATTTTATGTGCATCCTTTCTAGTTTCCCTTTATAAATCAAATTCATTTTACTCTGCCGCCAGCTGTCCGGAATTTGCTTATTCGTTATGACTGTTTCCAAAGCTTTTAACAACGTTTCCTTACTTTTTGGACCTAGTTCATTAATCAGCTTGATCGGAATTCCATCTATTCCTGTAGATGTGTTTTTAGGAATATTTTTTTCTGCCTTTTTCCAGTTTAGATTGGTCAGTTCTAAGGTGCTTTGTATTGTGCTACCTTGTGTTGCTTCCTGATTTGCGGAGATTACCCTATCGTCGCTCTTAAATGAGTCGACTATAACTGATGTAATGTAGTTCACTGCGTTGTCTCCCTTTAAACAATTTCCCTCATTATCTTGAATCCGATCTTGCTTTCTTTGATTCTGCTTCCCTAGCCAGCTTATATGGTTCCAGAATTTTCTTGCTCCGCCTCTAGAGGCATCGTGTATATCAGCCATCCAGCGATCGGTGGACTGTCTTATTTTACTTCGGACGAGGGCCTCCACTTGAAGTTTCTTTTGTCGATATGATTCCCATTTTTGGTCGATTTCCTCCTGAGAAGCCTGTGCTTTCTTTGCCATTCGGTGTTCCCTTGAAGCAGCCCATCGTTGTTCAATAGCTTCTTTGATTTCCTTATTCCACCAGCTCCATGGCTTCCTCTTTCCATTCCGGTTTGCTACTTTAACCTCCTGAATTTTACTCCTTATGAGTAGTTCTACCTGTTCATAATCCCAGTCTTCCATGGGGCTTTTCTCTATTGCTTCCTCTATGTCTGCTGCTATCTGCGCTATTTGATCGTCGTTTAATTTTGCGTTTACGTTTTGTCTAAGTTCCATTTCTCTTTTCATCAAGGGCCCCATCTGCAGACTAATACGTTCATGATCACTTCCCAGACTACACTCCCCTTCTTCGTCTATTTCTATTTTTTTGACCTTGGTATAAATTTCCTGCGACATTAGAAAATAGTCAATGGTCGTCTGCCTGTTGCGGAATTCCCACGTGATTTGGCCTTCACATTTTGTTTCTCTATTTACTATAACTAGATCGTGTCGCTCGCAGAAATCTAGCATTAGCTTCCCGTTACAATCCGTGTATCCGTCCAGATCATCGATGTGGCCGTTCATGTCCCCCAGCAGAATAATATTGGCCCCGTTTCCAAACTGGCTTATATCGTCACTGAGACATTCAACAAGATCCCTGTTTTCTTGCCTGCATTGATGTCCTGTTCCTGAATAAACTACCCCTAACCATGTCCTTATGCCGGCAATGGTTCCTGAAACCCAGATATGTTCTTTACAAGATGATTTAATTCTTCGCCAATTTGTTCCCTGGTGTATCAACATACCTACCCCTCCACCCTTTCTTTCCGTTCTCGTTCTGTTGCATCCTTCCCAGACGTAGCCTTCTATAAACGGCGGATCTTCTAGATCCCTGAGATGAGTCTCGCAAAGAACGTACACACCTATTTTGTCATCCTTCAACTGCTGTTCTATCTCTAGCCATTTCGCTCTTTTTCTACCTCCTTGCATGTTTATGTAGCTGATCCTAGTGTTAAATTTCTTTTTTGTACTTTTCTTTCTCGACCTACTCTTTGCCATTTTTGGGGGCTCAGCCTCCATTATTAAACTTTCTTCTGCTTCACTTCTAACTACCTCTATGCACGGAGTCCTCGCGGACCCCCTAAAAAAGCTACAGCCCTGCCTGCCAGGCACCAGCCGATCTCTGCTCCCACCCTTCTGTTAAAATGAATGCCATCTCGCTGAAAAGCCCTACCAAAACCTGCTTTATGTACCTCCCTGTTTACCTCAACCACTTCGAAACGCTTCTCCAGGCTTAACTTTCTTATGTCCCGGTTAACTGTCACCACGTCCTTTTCCATCTTTCCGTTCAATCCTAGCACCTCTGGTACTGTGCATACAACTATCTGCGTCTGCTGTGCTATCTCCCTGATCTCGTCAACTCCTTTAGCTAAACTTTCCACCACTCCTGCAGCGTCACCATTTAGGACATCGTTTAGACCCGCGGCTACTATTACCATACTGCGCTCTGCGGAATTCTTCAACAGCCTATTTTTACTCTCTTTTACCACAGCCCTCATTGTTCTCCCTGGGAAGGCTCCAACCAACACTCTCTTATCACCCCTTACACGTTCCAAGATATCTCGCTTGCACCTGTTCATGTTAGAATCTCCGGTGATAAGCACCTGGGCCTTCTCTCTCGCTCTCCCAACTGTTGGCTCCTGCTTTCGGTTATCTGTGTCCTTATCTCTGGGATTTTCATTCTTCCTTCGAGGCTTTACAAAAGTTAGCGCCATCTAGTGAAAGAGACAGAAACTGTGCGCGGCGGCCACGTTTTTTTTGTTCAGTCCGCCCGCGCCTCCCATCGAGTACGCTATCAACGTGCGCCTTCGTGGAACCCATGCTTGCACCGTAAGGTGCATTGCAATGATCACAAGCGATTGTTTCATTTTTTTAACATCACAGCAGTCGCTGCTTGCACCAAGCTCTATTCGGAATGATGCCAGCATGTTGCTGCATACCCTTCTGCGGCAAGCGCACCGTCGTAGACGCGCACGGAAACAAGGTATACGCGTGTATGCGACCGCTCGTTTGCAATCCTAATCGGCTTTACAAGTGTCACTTGCATCATGTAAACCATTACAATTCACGTCCCTCTGACTGGGAGTTAGCTCACAGAACGTGCTATCACCTAAAATAGCAAGGTTGTTTTGCGTGCTAGGGAGCCTTGTTAACTTGAAGGATAAGCTTATGCTTCGATGGAGGACACGGGAGAAGGAGCAATAAATGTATAACGAACGCTATAGTTCAAATACGTTCGTTGAAACCTTTTGTACGTAGGTTGCATTTACCATTGTGTATTTGATTTAAGACAAGGGCATGATTACCGAAACTACTTTTCCCAGTCATACGAAATGGTAGTGCTTGGTGCAGAGAGCAATATGGCTGTCTAGTGCGCCCGAGGTGCGTGTTTCATGCTGCAAAAGCCGCTGCCCAATCCGCGGCGTCTAGTAAAGCAGGAAAAGATGACATCCCACTAGTGTGTTGTAATATGCTCACGTCCAGCCCGTTTCGAAAGATGTTATCACGTGATAATGAATGCGATGTTCGGTCCGCGTCCAGAGCGCGCAGCTCAGGTTTGCATTCTGTGCCTTCATACCTGCCAGCGTGGCCGATAAAATAACGAAGTGTGCGCTTCACTTTTGTGTGTTTTGTCGAGTCACCCGATGGTTCGCTAATCGACAGCCATCTGAAATTCAGTTGATTTTGTAAATATGCCGATTTCTTGTTTATTCCCTCTGTTAGATAGTAGACATTTGAAGCTTTAACCTCATATGAAAGCGCTGTCATTGGAAGCTTCGAGGAACTCGGAGGAAGAGGAACTCGACTGAAACGAAAATAAATTTGAAAAGTCAACTCACATTACTGCGAAGTGTCTGTGCTTGGTGCAACTGGCTGTGTTCATAAAGACAGATTTATATTATATAATACTGTTATAAAACATTAGGGGGACACTTAAGCTCCGCCGTTAAGGGTATGACGCGATAGCGTCTCTTTCACACACACACACGATGTTTTCTTTCTTCACGTTTTAAATGTTTAACTTTTATTTATTTTATATTTCTATCATTTGCTTCTTTATTTTATTTAATGTTTTATATTTTTATACACCAATAGTTAGGGTCAGCAACAATCGTCTTTCCACTCTGAGTAATTTGACCCCTCTGAACGCATTCTTCAATTATTTCAATTAATCAATTAAACATTCTAAATTTTCTTCATTAGCATCACCAAGCACTGGTTTTTCATTCTAGCATATTGACACCTTTAAACCCTCAATTTCTATTTTTTTTCTTTTTTGCTTTATTTCATCAATTCATGATTAATTACAAATATTTTATTAACTTATCATCGCCTATCGCACACCAATCAATCTTCAGTCACTGGAAGCAGAAATTACCATGACACATTTGTTTGTTTACGCAGCCCCCGATTATTTGCGAGACCCGTGCCAACTACTACTGCGTCGACGGCATA
>NC_139344.1:301304164-301504164 GCF_055883805.1 Amblyomma maculatum | reverse complement strand
GGCAGGAAAATGCTAAGCGCCATTCTAACTTACGTCATATTACGCATGATTCTTTCATCTCAAAATAAATTGCATTCTCCACCAACAAGTATCTACCAGTGGGATGAGCGACGGTAATGCGCAAACCAAGCAAACAAACTCGCGATCATCTCATAGTCGTTCAAGTAAATAGCAAAGGCACACAGACAAAAAAAATCCTGCACATTACAAAACTCTGGATACTCTACTTGGATAGGGATGACGCGGCGCGGATCGACGAGGGGTCCATGCATGACTCGTGCAGCAGTTTGTAACTGCTTTCGGCAGCGCGGCCGTTGGGCCCCGCTACGCCTCGGCTGTCAAAATACGCTTCTTGGCGTTGTCGTGACGCTGCGGCTAAGTCGACCCGGCCTTCACTTGGTAGCGTGCAGAGACTCCGGGTTCATGAAGGATTGAATCTTCAAAGTTGGTAAAATATATACAAGCAGGTTTAATGGCACTTTGAGAAAACTTATTTACTTGAAAAAAGGGTATATCAGCAAAATGGCAAGCGTTAAGAGTTCATAGCGAGAAGCGTCTGGATGAGCCGTTTACCCAGGGCTCAGAGCCTGGGAACGGCGAGGAGGTACATTTATATTCTTCAGCAAAGATCCGATATGGTGGTTCCGACAAGTGGATTTCCTTCTCAGAAACCCAAGTGCACGTGCGCGCCACATACTGCTCCCAGCATTGTCCCTTTCCGACAATTGCAAATCTTTCCTGCATTCCCGGGAATTCCTCTAATGGCCGTATTCGTCATGCTCCTTTCTTGTCCTGTACGTCAGCGGACGTGTCACACTGTCGTCTCCTTTGGACAATAGGCATTCATCACTTGACAATAGCGCTTCTCGACGGGAAGGGTGAACAATTGAACAAAAGCACTTCCGGCTATTTCTCACAGGGTGACGTTTCTTTGTATTTTTTCTTGACGTTCCCTTGACAGGGCCAATTTGGCATTTGCAGGGTCTCGACAAAGCAAAGCAGGCTCACACAAAAAGATTCATGGAATCAGGCTCACTTAGAGCCCTTGCACCAACAGCACATATCCACAGCACATATCCATGCCCACAGGCAAACAATAGTTCGCGCAAGTGCGGGCCATGCACGGTCATAACAGCCTCCTCCCCCGCCAGAAGAGTCACGGAGGGCAGCAGTCGCAGCTGCTGCATGAAGAGACGACTTAATGGCCTGCACATGAACGCTTGAAGCTCGCTGTTGCTTGTCGCGTTGTCTTGATTGTCGTAGGCCAAATTGCTTGAGCTGTCTCTGAAACTCAACCACATGTCTAAGCAAGCACTCGGCTCCCGTCTGAAGAGACCAGGTGAAAAGAAAACTGCCATCGTTGTCCGAGAAAAGCCCACACTCAAGACGTTCAGGACCCACGTATGCGGCTAAGGCCGTCCGCATTCCCATTTAACTTCCCCTTTTTGTATGTTATTTCAAAATTGTACTGCTGTAAAATCAAGCTCCACCTCAGAAAGCGACTGTTCTTCGATGTCGCAGTTTGCAGCCAAGCCAGGGGACAATGGTCCGTCTCTACGGTGAATTTGGCCCCTCCAAGATAGCACTGCAATTTTTTGAATGGCCTATACAATGCAAGCGCACTCTTTCTCTGACGCGCAATAAGCCCTCTCTCTAGAACTCAGTTTTCTGCTCAGGTAGAGCACGGGGTGCTCATTACCGTCGTCATCTCTCTGGCAGAGAACAGCACCTAGCCCTCGATCACTTGCATCACACTGGACTGTTTATTCTCGGTCGTAGTCTGGAGCTCGCAATACCGGACGGCTAATCAGGACAGCCTTCAGGTTTAAGAAAGAGGCTTCCTTTTGTTCGTCCCAGACTACATTTGTCGGCTCTGTCCTGCGGAGAGCGTCGGTCAGAGGGCTAGCCAAAGATGAATAGTTAGGGATGTAGTGATTGTAGTATCCCGTCAGCCCCAGGAATGGCCGAATTTCCGTCTTCGTGCTCGGCCGCGGGTAGTCTGCTACCGCAGAAATCTTAATCTCGCTGGGTTTTCTGAAACCTTGACCTACATTGTGACCCATGTAGTCCACGGTCGCCCTTGCCAGGCAACATTTCTCGGCCTTTACGGTTAGCCCAGCTTGACGCAAAAGGCTCAGTACAGCTCTTAGATGTACCATATGGTCCGCCCATGAGTCGGAAAAAACCGCAATGTCATCTAAATAAGGCACCGCGAATGTTTTACACCCCTTTAAAACCCTATCCATGAGTCGGGAAAAACAAAATGGAGCATTTTTGAGCCCGAAACTCATCATTGTTGGCTGGTAGCTGCCCGTCGGAGTGACGAAAGCCGCGCGTATCTGCTGGCGCGTTCAGTGAGCGGTACTTGCCAGTATCCTCGAGTAAGGTCCAGCGTAGTCACATATGCCGCTCTACTGACCTGTTCTACTCTCTCCTCGATATTCGGAATAGAATACACTTGATCCCTGGTGAGAAAATTTAGCTTTCGGTAGTCTACCACAGGCCTAGGGTCTTTACCTGGAGCTTCTACTAAGATCATAGGCGAAGCATAATCGCTCTCCGAGGGTTTTATTACTCCCAATTCCAGCATGCGAGTTACTTCCCTATCCAGAATTTCTCTTTGCCTTGGAGAAAATCGGTAGCACCCTGATCGCACTGGCACGTCTGAAGTCAGCTCAATATCGTGCTCAGTCAAATCAGTCCTGCCTGGCCTGTCCACGAAGCAGGCCTCAAACTCTGTTATTATCTCGCCCAGATCGGGCAGCTGGGATTTCTTTAGTTCTCCTCTCTGCTCCGTCTTTTTGAGAAGCTCCTGAGCGTTGCTTTCTTTTCCGCTGAGGCAAATCAAGTTGTCCCCCATCTCCTCGGGAAGGTTTAACGTTAGATTTACCACGGCTTCCCTCTGCACATAAGGCTTCATAAGATTGCAATGATAAATGCGCACTTCTTTACGCCTACCGGGGATTTTCACTGCGTAGTTAGTGTTAGAAAGCTTTGCAACGACTTCAGCAGGTCCTTCCCACTGTACTTCGAGCTTATTCTGCCTTGAACCTCTCAGCAACTTTACCTGTTCCCCGATACGAAACGTCCTTTAACGGGCTGACTTATCATAGTACACTGGAACGAGCCTGGGCTGTCTTCATGCTGGCCTCAACGAGTTCCTTAGTGTTATGTAAGCGATTCAAGAGGTTCAGAATGAATTCTACTACTGTTGGGTCTTCTTCGCGCCCCTCCCAGGCTTCGCGCACCATTCGCAAAGGTGAGCGCAGTGACCTTCCGTACACCAACTCGGCTGGGCTAAATCCAGTGGATTCGTGCGGCACTGACCGCAAAACGAGAAGTGCTGCAGGCAGGCAGGTATCCCATTCGCGCTTGTTTTCATAGCACAGTCCCCTCAGGACTCGTTTGAGAACAGAATTCCATCTTTCTACGCTGTTGCTCTGCGGATGGTGGATATAGCTATGCACTACCTTAATGCCGCATCGCTCGAGAAATGAGGTGGTGAGGACACTTGTGAAAATGCTACCCTGATCACTTTGGACCTCGGAGGGGAATCCAACTCGTGCAAACACTGACAGCAGCGAATCCACTACACTCTCGGACGCCACCTCGCGCAGCGGAACAGCTTCTGGAAACTTTGTGGCTGAGCATAACATAGTGAGGATATAACTGTACCCTGACTCTGTCACAGGAAGTGGCCCAACTACATCTATTACTAACCGGTGAAACGGCTCGGTAATGATTGGTACTAACACCATCGGAGCTTTCCACTTATCTTGCGCCTTTCCAACCCGCTGGCACGTGTCGCATGACCGTACAAAATTTTCCGTGTCCTTAAAACATCCAGGCCAATAATATTCTTGCAACAGCCTCTGCTTTGTTTTCCTTATTCCAAGGTGACATGACCACGAGCTGCCATGGGAAAGTCGCAGTAAGTCTTCGCGGTACTTTTGGGGAACGACTAATTGGTCCCACTCTACTCCGCGCTTATCCTTGAATAAGCGATACAGCACTCCCTTTCTCATCTCGAAAGAAATATCCTTTGCTGCCTTAGTGGCGCGGTGGCGCTCCCTTACCTCCTGTATCTTGGGATCATTGGCTTGCTCCATAGCTAAGTCCTCTCGGGTTCCACTGAAAAGTCTCGTGAGATTACTAGACACTGGCGACAAGAGGTTACTCTCAAGAACGTCCTCATTCCGCGTCTCATCAAGCTCACTTTCAAGTTGACTTATCTGAGATGCCTCGCTCTCAAAGTTTTCTGACCCGCTATCTTCCACATCGACCACTGTTTTAACTGCCGTTTCCTCCGCTGTAGATTTTTCTGGAATGAGCAGTGTAGCTAGTTCTCGCGCCTTTGAACGTGTTAAGGCTTGCACAACTCTGTCTCCGAAAAGGATGTCCCTCTTTCGCAGTAGCATGTCCGATTTGTTGGAGAACAAATACGGATAGCACTTAGGAAGCTTTCCTGAAACGGCAGCCTCGGTTGTTAACTTGCCGAAAGGGCCCTCGATGACCACGTTCGCGAATGGCAAGCACACACTCTGTTCCTCCACTACCTTGCGGATCCATATACACTGTCCTGTATAGTCGGAAGGCGACACATACGCCGGATGGACAACATCCATCGTTGCGGCCGAATCGCGCAGTACCTTGCAAGGCTTCCCGTTGACTACTAGGTCATGCAGGTAGGGTTCCAAAAGCTGCATATTTTCATCGCAGGCACTGACATACGAGAAAGCAATCTTTTCTTTCCGGCAGTTGACGGCAATGTGACCCTGCTCATTACACCTAAAGCATGTGAGCGGCTTCCTAGCCTCAAGCTTATTCTTTGTGTTCTGCGCGTTGGTCGCTTCCCCACTTTTCTCACTGCCGTCCTTTCTAGGGAGTTTGCCTGAAGAAGCCTTCCTTTCTTCGTTTCCAACTCTAGCAAAGTGCCTTTCCTGACGGTTATTCACACTCAACTTGGGATTGCGGGGCCTATCCACTGCTGGGTTGCTGAATTGTCGGCGCGAAGCATACTCCTCAATGAGTTCGGCAGCTTCAGTTGCCGACTTAATGTCGCCTCGGTCCTGTAACCAATTTCTTTCTTTTTCTGGGAGGCAGTTATAAAACTGCTCCAAAAGAATTCGCTCGACTACAGCGTCCCTATCACTGTAGGAATCTGTGCTCTTTAGCCACTCGCCCAAATTGACTCTTAAATTGTACAGGAATTCAGGGTAACTCTCGTCCCTGGACTTAGTAGCGTTCCGAAAACTTTGTCTGAACGCCTCGGCGCTAAGCCTATACTTTCTCAGAAGGCAAGCTTTGACCTTCTCGTAGTTGTCCGCGTCCTCCTTGCTTAGCTGCGCGACAACCTCCGCTGCCTCGCAGGGCAGAACCGTCAATAATCTCTGACACCAAGTGTC
The DNA here is from genome assembly GCF_055883805.1 of Amblyomma maculatum. Classification (NCBI taxonomy): domain Eukaryota; kingdom Metazoa; phylum Arthropoda; class Arachnida; order Ixodida; family Ixodidae; genus Amblyomma; species Amblyomma maculatum. The sequence goes on along the minus strand of NC_139344.1, from coordinate 301,498,759 downwards.
TCGCTGGAAGGACAGTTTTTCGCAGGTTCGCTCAAAGTTAGCCCGATACAGACCGATATCCCCTGATATCACATATGGCGGCATGTACTTTGACATCTTGAAATCTGCCTCCTTGTTGAGAAGAGGTACCGCTAGCTGGAGACAATTGCCCGACCTCTTGCTCAACTCTAGTTCTAATTTCCGGAGCTCAATTTCTTGCCCCAGCCTTTTTGCTTCTCTCTCAATTTCACGCCTCTTTTCCTCTTTTTCCCGCTCTTTCTGCTGTTGGAGTTGCTCCTCCCTTTTTTGTCCGATGAGGTTCCATGCTTCACTGAGCTCCTCATCATCGGTTCCCAAATCAGTGATTTCCTTTATAATCAAGGGTTTTCGTGCCAAACCACTTGTATCAATTCCCAATTCCTCACACAATAGCAACAGTTCCGGTTTCTGCAGCTTTTGTAGGTCCATGATCGCTCTGAGTGTCGGCTACTTCCAAAACAACTGTGCAAACTACCAAACTAAAGGCGTTTCAACACTCTTTACCAGTTCTAAAATTTAACCCTGTTCTAGAACCTGGTCCACATCAGAAGAAAAGCCAAGCACTCACCCACACATGCAATCGATGTTCCGAGCTGCTCTCTTGTTGGCCGATTGTTGCTCCTGCTTGTTGCTTGAGATGCCACCTCCGATCACCAGATGTTGTGGCTTGTAGCTTCAGATGCCACCTCCAATCACCAGATGTTGTGTCTTGTAGATTCAGATCCCAACGCTGGTCACCAGTTGTCGTGACGCTGGGGCTAAGTCGACCCGGCCTTCACTTGGTAGCGTGCAGAGACTCCGGGTTCATGAACGATTGAATCTTCAAAGTTGGTAAAATATATACAAGCAGGTTTAATGGCACTTTGAGAAAACTTATTTACATGAAAGAAAGGGTATATCAGCAAAATGGCAAGCGTTAAGAGTTCATAGCGAGAAGCGTCTGGATGAGCCGTTTACCCAGGGCTCAGAGCCTGGGAACAGCGAGGAGGTACATTTCTATTCTTCAGCAAAGATCCGATATGGTGGTTCTGGCAAGTGGATTTCCTTCTCAGAAACCCAAGTGCACGTGCGCGCCACATACTGCTCCCAGCATTGTCCCTTTCCGACAATTGCAAATCTTTCCTGCATTCCCGGGAATTCCTCTAATGGCCGTATTCGTCATGCTCCTTTCTTGTCCTGTACGTCAGCGGACGTGTCACTCTGTTGTCTCCTTTGAACAATAGGCATTCCTCACTTGACAATAGCGCTTCTCGACGGGAGCGGTGAACAATTGAACAAAAGCACATCCGGTTATTTCTCACAGGCCGACGTTTCTTTGTATTTTTCTTGACGTTCCCTTGACAGGGCCAATTTGGCATTTGCAGGGTCTCGACAAAGCAAAGCAGGCTCACACAAAAAGATTCATGGAATCAGGCTCACTTAGAGCCCTTGCACCAACAGCACATATCCACAGCACATATCCATGCCCACAGGCGAACAATAGTGCGCGCAAGTGCGGACCATGCACGGTCATAACAGCGTCGCTAACAGACACCACCAGGGACAGAAGGGAGGTCCAAGCACAGCACACTAGGTTACAACGTGAAAAGCGCGGACAGAACTGCGGGCGCTTACGGACGGACACGGAACCAAAACAAACGGAGGGAGCGAACAAAATATGGCGGTCAGCGCGGGATAGCGTGCCGTTCATGGTTGCCAGACTTATTTTTGTAAACCCTCTACAACCATACATACAAACGTTATTCCGCGCAGAAGACGAAACTATACGAAACTATTGCAAGTAACAGGGCTAATCAAAAGTTCCCAGGCCACTCCGAATAGCCGAGGAGCGGTTGCTCTTCGCTGTCGCGGCGCTGCTATCAGATGCGCGCTAGAATCACTCGATAATTTTCAGAGTACCGCGATTCTTTTTCCCGCGCCGCTGCGCCACCGATTGGTCAGCTTGGGTCACGTGGTGGGCTCGTTTTGGCCATCAAGCTTCCAAATAGGCACAGCGTGGACGCCTTTCACTGCAGTACAAGTGCGGAGATTGCTGTATTTGGGGTTTTGTTTTTCGGCTTTTTCTTGTAAAAAGTAGTTAGGTGCCGGGCACCTTCGACTGCATGATAGTTTAAGGTGAAAGGCTTTCTAGGCTAGCTCGTTTAGCGAAACGGGATCTGAGCTCGCAAATAGTGGACGCGTGAGATTAAACACACCCACAGATGCTATGAAAATCTAATAAACTACATTTTCTGACACTGTCGCCGCATATCCGGCAGCAAAAGATCGAATAATTGCTGAGACATTGCGATAAGAAGTTGAGGTTTTTTCTTGTTCCCACCGGTGGAATTCAAACTGTGTCCTCCGACTGAGTGACGCACACTATGACGTAAGTGGAGACTCCATGATTGCTAGCCAGCCGGCGCCGAGCATCCCTCAGGAGCCATGGCAACAGCGTACTCGCAATCGGCTCAGAATAAGTGACGACCACAGCCGATATAAATAAAACGATGAAGAGAGTAATTTACCGAGCGATGGGCCCATAAAGGAAGAAAAAAAGAACATAGAGCGCTTGTAATGCACAATACGTGTTTCTCAAGCTTTAGCGCTCCTTCTTGCACTGCGTATAAACAAACCGAACCCTCGGTCATCGCAACGCTTCCCGAAATGTTTACATACAAATAAGATTTAGTTACCAGCAAAATCGTGTCCTCGCTGCTGCGCTTGCCAGTTTTGAAGCTTCATCGCACCTTTTTCCTTCAAGGTATGTGCTACAGCTCTGTGTTCAGCGAAAATTACGTCAACTAGCAGAGCATGACTGAAGAGCCGGCGCCCCTAAATTTGCCAGTGCTGGGAAATTCTACATGTTAAAATGGTCCCAGCGCACAATATAGTGCACATAGGCATCCAGAACATTAGTTGCAAGTCGTGAGAGCAGGCAGCATGCTCCGGTTGTCAAGAAGTTGTAATTTTTAGACCGGCAGCAATGGCCTGTACACTTCGAAACATGTTCCATTATAAATGCGGCCGTTGCATAATATGCAGAATATTTCCCGGCTTCATATGATGTTCCCCGTGCCTTTGTACAGAGCTCTGTACGATGGAGGCCAAGGTGCATATGTTAAAAAAAGAGTAAAAAGAATGCAGGTGACGCCAGGAGCAAAAACCTTCTTTCTTTAAATTGTACACCGGAACCTTGCCGCTAAAAACATTGTTGGAGAAAAAGAGATTATTCATACCCTGGGGATCACACTGTTTAATATGCAGGAAGCCAGAAACCATAGGCCATGTTTTTTTACACTGCTGGCAAGGAGCATAGTTTTGGATATATTGCAAAGAACGCTAATCAAAAATTTTCCGCTAGACCCGCATGGCATCCGGTACTTATGCGTAGAAAGTGAGGATGGGGTTTGATTTAATTATGCTCATGGGCCTCCACTGTATATGGCGCTCAACAATGGCGGGTTACCATTGCGATAAATATGCACGGCCTGCCAGAATTTATTTTCGGGAAAGCGTGGAGAGGTTTTTGGCAATCCAGAAAGCTGCAGCAGAACCTCCCGAGTGGCTCTCAAGGCCTTTGTTGTGTATGCGTGAATGTTAGTGTGTCATATGTAAATAGCGTATGTAAATAGCATTTGAGTGATTTTTGTTGATTTTGTTCCCGTGAAATGCAATCTGCCAAGACCAGGCAATAAAGAAAAAAAAAAAACGGAGTAGTCGAGTGGTTAGCGCCGAACGTTACGGAGCAAGCAGTGGTGAGTTGGAACCCAGCTGGTAGTGGCGCTTTTTCTTTTTTTGCAACATTTTTTACCTTTTTTAATGGTGCTTCGTTACTATTTTCATCTGAGGCCTTTTCTTCGCCATCATTTGGAATAAGATCGACGTTGCCATGATGTCGGCATTTGTATGCTTTTCGTGGTGGTCAGGTGACGGCGGCGATATGTTGGCTCAAAGTGTGAACGAAGGAGCGTGTCGGCGGATTTCGCTCGCTCGCGCCTCCGAATGCTCAAATGTGAACGAGCCAGGCGCATCTGCTGCTCCAAGCTCGTAATTCAGGCGCTGCAGGTCCAAACTTGAAACTATCCGAGCACGCACCAAGTGCTTGAGCCGGAACATAACCGAAACTCAAGTCGTCACCTGTGGCGCCTCCAAGTATATTTTTGTATTTGCCTTGCAACGTTCTCTTTTCGCCTTCGTTCACGTATGATAAAAGCGTGTTATCATATTCGAGACAAAACCTACGACGGCATTCAAACGGGCAACGCAATTCGCATTTGTCAGCCTCTGGGATCCCTAGCGCGTCACGCGATTTGTAGTAGCTGTGGCGGCGATACCTGTATTGCTGTTCTTCCTCTTTACTACCTCATAACAGCTCTGTTTTCAGTAAGAGTGGATTTTTTTCAATCAGGAATTGGCATTCTATCGATGTAAGCCCACTTCAGTTTTCTCTTTAGTGTCCCTTTAAGAATGAAAATATTGATGGCGATAGGTAATGAATAAAAGTTATGGACATTGACATAGTTAATGACTAAGGCTATAATGACATAAGGATGGTTAATAATGACTTGTAATGCTCAGAATTTCAAACTACGACTTGTGATGACCACAACTGATTGGAAATGAGTGAAAATGCTTAGCGATGAGTGGTAATGATTCTAATGACTAGGCATGACTCATCATTACTGCTTACTACAAAATCACCAATATGCCAAACGATGAGTTGTAATTACCACAGCTGATTGAAAACGAGTAAACCTGCTTAACTATGAGTGGTAATGATTACAATGAGTGGGCATGACTCATCATTACAACGAAACAACAAATATGTCAAACGACGACTCGAAATGATCGGAACTGATTGAAAAAAAAAATGAATAGAGATGACGAGAATGAATAGAATGAGTAAAATGCTTAACTATAGTGACTAGCAATGACTCATCATGACTACGAAACGAGCAATATGTAAAACGACTGGAAATGATCGTTCAAAATTAGTAAAAATGCTTAGCTATGAGTAGTAATCACTACAATGACTAGGCATGACTCATCATTACTACGAAAGGACCAATACGTCAAACGACAACTTGAATGACCCAACTGACTGGATACGAGTAACAATGGTTAGCGATGAGTGATAATGATTTTAGTTACGTCAAAAAGACGTTTAACTAGCCAGCACGTGTGAGCTTGCGTCAGTGTGCGCGCGCATGTGCGACAGTTAGTTGGCATCTGCGTTGCCATAATGGAATCATTCAACTTACGATGGTAAGCGAGGAAGATAAGGTGCGAGTGATTACAATACCACTGAAGTCGCAACAGGTGTCGGATTAATCGCTCTTTAGCAGGACTGATCCGCATGCAGACCGACGCACAGACTTCCATATAAGCTTACCTTTCGCAAATTGTAGTGTTCTAAAGTAGCTGCGGTGCTCAAGGCAAATGCTGCTTTCAAAATGTCCTCTGCGTTTGACTTGAATATAGCCGCCTCGAGCGGTTGGAAGCTTCATGGGCGCGCCAATTATGGTTGCCAGAACGCGATGGGGCCTTTTGAAAATTATCCAGTGACTGAGGGTCCTTTCGTTCTCGCTCTTCAAAGTGCGTTTCGAACCTTTAGCCGGAGGGAACTATGCTCGCTTCTCCGTACTGTTCTTGGTTTGCCTTGACGTTAGAGCTCGCGGGCAGTTCACCGCGCACGGCTGGCATTGTTTGCTTGTGCCTCTGTTTGCGTTCCTACTTTATTTCCAGCTCCGCCTTGTATTATTGAGCGTGTGACTGTTACTTTTGTGAAGTATTTTTCGCATTATGAACGGTCAGAGTAGCGTTTTCAGCCCCTGCTCCTAAGAGAATGAAAATAGTATTTTTTTTTATTGTAAAAAAACAAGCGTGCAACGAATGCGTTTCACAAATGTTTTAAATTAAGCGAACCCCTCCCTCGCTTCTCTTCGGCCAGATTGATATATTCGTCGCAGAGGTATATAGTCGATATAGAGCTGTGGCGGGCCCGATACTCCGGCCACCCGAAAGCCCTTTCGCCAAAATATACTTGTCTCGGCCGGAACATTTGAGAAAGCGCGTTCCTAGTATGACATCCCCACGCGAGAGCTTCCTCGCCGCGAACATATTTTTGGCAGTGCAGAGGGGCCACTATTTAGCCTTAGCGCTGATGTATCCGTGCCTACTAAACGTAGTGGCTTACTCCTGCCTCGACATCTGTAGCGCAAGAGTTCCCTTTTGTTTCTCTTGTTGCGAAACATAGTGAGGCTCACCGAGGACTTGGCTACAACCCCATGTTTAGGTTTAGAGCATTTTTTGGAAAAGCAAACAGGCTGCTTATAGAAAACTTCCTTTCCTTCGAAGAACGTATTAGTCTTTCCAGCGAGAAGTTGAAGCACCGAAATAAACTTGAGCACGGGTTGATTATCCAAGAGCGCCCTAAATGCCTCAATTCAGTGGATAACTTATTTTTTTGCGCAATAAGTTAATTATACGTACGCCCTGTGCCCTTATATTGTGGGGGTCCTCACGCGGCTCCGCTCTGAGAACCGAAGCTACACCTCTAGCTCTGACCACAGCCGTGGCCGTGAAGAGCGACACACCGAGGCACAGCCAGCGAGACAAGCTGTTTATTGGGAACGCCCAATGTTCTTCCTCGCTCTCGTGCAGCATTCCGCGCGCACCGGCGACGCGCCGTCGTCTCTCTCCGGGTGAAGCTGCTGTCCGCCGAGATGAGAGGGGAAAGAGAGGCCGTTCTCTCACCCCCGCCCTTTCCACCGCAGCGCGGGGGAAGGAGGCCAGGAGGGGAAAGATAAGGGAAATGTTCAATTCCCACACCCTTCCTCCCTTAATCGTGACCACCTTGGCGCCGTTTTCCCCTTTGAAGCTGCACGGCTGATCCCTCAGCAGGTTCATGCCGCAGGACAGGCGGCCAAAGCAGGGACGGCCGCCCTCGCGTAGGGCTGGCTCCACGTGCAGGCCGCACAAATCCCCGCCACTGCCGTCACGGGGATGAAGAGGGGGCGAAGTCCGCTGGCCCGCCATCCGGTCACGGGCCGCCGGCACGCCAGCAGTGCGCTGATCACCTACGACCGGGACCGCGCCGACTCCCCACAGGTCGTAAATCAGGGCAGCAGGCTCCGTTCCTCCGCGTACAGGAACCACTCCGGCCTGCGCATCTACACGGGCAGGGTTCTTCTCCAACCAGGGCTGAACCTGCGTACTCGAATCCGGGAAATCCCAGACGGCGTCGGACGAGGTGAGAGTGCACTGGTATCTTCTCGCCCTCCCGTTCGTTATTCGGTCGAGCTCAAATGCGAGCTGCTCCAAGAACATTTGTAAGCTGGCGCAGCCACATCGCCTTCGCCGCTCTCTCCGCTTGAGCGCAAACGGCGCGGCCCGTGCGTGCGTCTGAAGTGCTGGTGCCGTAAATAAGGCCAGTCGGCGGGCTCGGTCCATTTGAAAATGCTCAGCACAGGCTTCGCATAAAGGAGCGTCGCCGGCTTGTGTATTGACACGTGCCGGATAACTTCACAGGAGACCTCTCCTGGGCTTGCGGTTGACATTCGACGATTTCGCCTACCTTCCGCACGTAACATCGCGGAAAAGGACTGCCTTCCCTTATATCTGCTCGCGCGAACTCACGCTTCTGGCGTTTGTCCGTCGTCAGCTCAAGCTGCACAGGCAGCCGACGCCGCCGGCGCTGCTGTGTGTGCGATATCCCCCCCCCCCCCACACACACACTTAGAGCACTCCCCCTTCTTTCAGCGATCGCGCTGACTGAGGGTTTTGTAGCCATGCCCGCGGCGTGATCTCACATGCGCAGCCTTTCACAATTCTTCAGCGATTTCGCTGGCTGTGGGTGCTACAAAGCCCTTGCTTGCGTGACTGCACGTGCGCGGCCCTTTTCCCGTTGTCGCAGCGACTGCGCTGGCTTCGCGTTTTCAGCGGTGCCCGTAGAGACTGCCCTCGGGATCGCTTTCCTACGCGCTGTTCAGCGCATGCAGGGTCCGCTTCTAAAGTTACTTTCAAAGGAAGTACTGTTGGCATGGGTTCGCCGATTCCGCCCGACCTCGGGCCTTACAGCTTGCAGCCGCGAAACAGTCTCAGCAACTTCTAAAGCCGGAACCGCATGGAGCGTTTTTCGCGAGCGAAAAACGTGACGCGCGGCACACGGCCGCGTTGTCGCCGACGCGCGAGCACCCGCACGAGAAAAATTGAGCGGCGGTGTCGCGCCGCGTTTTCCGGGTTGCCAGAACACATAACCAACATAACTCCCAACGAGACGAGTTATCTCTGTTACCGCATATATAATATGCCCTTTAAATTACAGGACACTACAATAAAAACAATCATCATGTAATTATACAGCGACATTTCCTCCAAAGTGTATTTATCAAACTTAATTTCGAACAGCAACATTGCGTGCGAAACACTACGCGCGAACGAACACGATACGTGAAGCACGTGGCTCCTTGGACGCGCGCACCAGCTTTACCGAGGCACTGCCGGTGCGGCCGGTCTCGAGGGAGAGAGTGCGCGAGAAGAGAAGCGCTCTCTCCCTCGAGACCGGCCGTGACCGAGTTCCGCCGAAAAGGTTCCGCCGAGATGCGTAGGGTGCTTCGATACCGATACCAGCGCCGCCGTACAGGGTGGTGACACCCTTTGGCATGCCTCGTGCCGCCGCGCTCGCCATCTTGGGGCAAGTCGCTTCGGGCCGTTGCTACGGAGTGTCCGAAGCGGTTGCGCTGTGCGCTGGGTGCTGGGCGATTGAACTGTGTTCAGTCGCGAAAACTAGCATGCCAGGCTGTTGTGTTCCATTGTGTGCTGGCTCAGCAAAAAAGAAAAAAAAAAGAGCCAGATGTTTTCGTTCTTCATGGGACATGGGACGCGAAAGTGAAGCGTGAAGACTGCGAAGTAAGCCACAATACCTGTGCTTCTTTAACGCATTCATAATTTTTTTGAGCGAATAGGTGCATTTCAATCGTGTAAAAAGGTCTAGCGCAGACACAGACCACTAAAAAGATGACACACACAAGCGCTTGCGTATGCGCGCGTGTCGTCTTTCTTGCGGTCTGTATCTGTTTATACGAAATCGTTTTAAAAGATATTTTTGTACTCGCCCAACGCAGTTACGCCCTTTTGTTTGGAATGACATTATCTCACGCCGCTTCACCCATCTGCTTGCAAGCACGAGCTTTGTGCGGTTTTTGGCTTCCCGATCTAGCATTGTGCGCAACAGATTTTGGTCTGCCTTCTTCAACGTTGAAGCAGGTCGAAGCATCGCATTGCCTGGCATCGCGAGTAGCGCGCTGTGTTTTTAAGTGTAAATTTTGAATTTTCAGCGTACGTGAGGGCTTTAAACTAAATATATGGACAATTGCGTCTGCTTATGTTGTAGTCACTCGGGGAAATTTAGTGTAACTTTCAGTGAGTGACACTCGACTTTAGTATCATACGCGTAGTGTCACACAATAATATCTGTTGTTGAGGATCTGCCTTTCTGTGTTCATAGCCGCACCAAGAACATGGGGAGAAGGTCGAGCCTGGTATTTGTCAAAGGAATGCACCATTGTGCCCTTTCGATCGCTCCCCTTTACACTCGATCTTGAAAGCTGGTGGCAACCGCCGAGGCTTCAGATTCACACAGATTACATCTCCTCTGTTCTTCTCGGGAAATAATACATTGGAGAGCGACGGATGGCATGTAATCTCGCGACAGACTAGGAAGTGAGACGCAGTTTGTAACAATTATTTTGGTCGAAAAAAAAAACACCCCTTGAGTTGGCCGCGCTGGAATTTGGCAAGTGGGCTTATCGTTAGTACAATATTTCGCGAAACCGAGATAACAGCTCCCCTGAAGCCGTTCTTTTTTAATTATACACAGGAGCAGTTTTACGCGAGGTTTTTGAGATTCGCAATAATATAAAAATTTGGGTTCTCACGAAAATTAGGTCGTTTTAAGCATATGATTGGCAGCTCGACAAGTCTCAAAGAAACTGCTCTCGTGAGCTGGAAGGTGTAGCGGCATCATCTTGTGAAAGCGGTCGTGAGGAAGCAAGGTTCTTGCGCAGTACAAGTTCATCCTGAATGCAGCTTTTCCTTCCCTGCATTATAATTACGCATCGCGAGGAGATATTCACACCCTGTTGTCACCGCAAGTACTCGTCGGAGGTTAAGCCAAATTTAGGTGAAGCTAAATTTGACCGCCTGACACCCGAATTAGTGCAGTCGCTGGTGTGGCATCCATGGAAAAATTTTGCGATCGTACATGTAAATATCGCATTGCTTCCATAATGTTTTTATTATTTCATTCATTTGCGTGCACACTACAAAATACGCAAAATGACTGTTTCGTCGCCTATCTCATTTTAGCGCCAGTTCGAGGGCAAACACAGTGTATGGACGGTGGCTCCTCAAGTCAACAGCTGTCCCGACATTGTTTGATTGCGTGTAAAAATTTTTGCGCGGGATATTCAAAGCTTATGAACAGACTGTTAGAGCGGTTTGGGACGATGCGCTTGCGCATTTACTTCAGTTGGCTAAGTCAGCCAGAAAAATCGAATGATGTGTACGGCAGCAAAACTGTAGCTGGCGCCAACTTTTATTAAAAGATGTCTCCTAGGCGTACATCTAAAATCAGCTTCAAAGTCTTAATGAGGATTGTTTTGGAATAAAATGCCATGTGCATCAGCATGCGACAAATGTCAAAGGTTGATTTACGCATCGTTTTTTGCTATGTCTTTTCTACGGTTTACGATGGGCCATTGCAATACAAATTATTTTCGATATACGGCTCCATGAAACGTACACATGGTTGTTGATCTATAGCAATAGACGCAATTGAATGTTATGCACCTCATAAACTCATTCATGTCCGGCAGTGCAAAATGCATTGTTTTATAAAACAGCCGGACGTCAAAATAACCGCATTTGAACATCCGTGACGGCGAAAGAGTAAATACTTACCATCTGGAATTTGATAATTTCCTCTTAGAACTACGCATGCTAGCAAGCAGTAGTTGCTTTCACATTTTTTTTTTCGAGCAAAAAAGCGCCCAGGATTGCGAGTATGTGTGTAAAAACGGTACACAGTTGAGCCTGCTAGCGCAAGCGTGTGCTGAACAAGAAATCGGGCCAACGCTCCATAGCCCGCCGTATCTGAGCTTGCCCCAACATGGCGCCGTCGAAGGCGGTGTCTCCACCCCATAGAGTTAATACAAAGACTCTAGAGGGAAAGCTGGGCAGGGAAACGAGCTTCTCACTGGTTCGCCGCCATCATCAAATTTATCATTGTGGCCAGCACAGTTTCTGCTCACTGCGTCAAAAATGAACAAAGGTTTGAACAAAAGTTTTAAAAACCGCTGCCGATAACACAACTGTAGGAAATTTCTATACATTGTTTTCAAGTTTCAAGCATATTATATAATCTTTCAGGCACCTTCTTAGCCATAAAGGAATGATGTAGAACAATTGGAAACCATGTTTGCGAGCAGACGTAGTGGACGTAGTAGATCAACAGTAAACACACACGAGCACCCTTTGACATTTACTGTATGCAGCACTAGCCATCCCGGATAGACCAAGGGCCGTTGCTGTGGAATTCGTCACTGTTTTTTATATATATATATATATATATATATATATATATATATATATATATACTGTGGTCGTCGTCTTGCGCCAAAGCAAATTTCTGACATACTTTCAGGTGATCGGGCACAGAGGAGATGCATGTGCGCTCGACGGACGAAATGCATGCGAAGCGCGGAACAATCGCAGGGATAGCCGGCCTTGCGATAACAACTCAGAAGAATCAGGACACCTATGTGATGTTACAGTAGGTACGCGACGCAACATATCACAAGAAATGCTCCACACGCGACGATTCTGCCGTTGTTTACAGCACCTACTGAACAGTAGCCGCCCGCCGTCGGTTAACTGCACGCCGCCATCTTCCCACGATCTAAGTTGCCAGCTTCAAACCATCTTCATGTGCCAGATTTAGCAAGTAAAATTCATCTGGCAACCAATGAACAGTGGGATAATGGCGGCAATCACGCGGTAACCCCTCGAATGCATTGGGTGAACGGGCAGCTTTCCCTCTAGAGTCTTTGTATTAACTCTATGCTCCACCCTGTACGGCGGCGCGCTACATCGAGGCACCCTAGAGATGCGCGGAGAGCAGAGCCATCTGTTGGCAAACCAAAAAACCAAAATGACACGTGACTGCACGCTGATTGGTGGGCGCCGGCCGTGACGTCAGTGGACGCGCCGCGCGAGGCGTTTTTTTCTACGAAGCGTAGAACCACGCGGCGGCGCGATTTCATAGTGGGAACTAGTGGGAACGCGTCAGAATGACGCGCGCGTCCCACCATCCGCGCGGCAATCGCGCCCTAAATCGCGCCATGCGGTTCCGGCTTAACGGTCCCACCCATCTGGGCGCACGACTTCAAGAGTGGAACGCGATAGCGTTATTGCACCTCGTTCGCACCGCCCACTCATTCTCACGGTATGCGCTTGAGTCACACAGTGTTCGGCGCGGCAACGAAACGTGCGCCTGAGCAAGCGGAACGAACCAAAGAACTCGGTGTCTCGGAGGGAGAAAGCCGGGCAGCGACGCGCCATGAAGGCGGACGTGATCATGGGGCTGACGCCTTGATGGAATCGTCCTCTATCTCGCTTGGGAGCACCACGCAGAAGCATGATTCATCGGAAGCAGCTCGGCACACATCGCAGGGGACGCTTTCCCAGCAGAAGCGCTACGGCGCAGCGATCACGTCAGAGGCGTCCGGCATCAGACGCTGCACCTAGCAATCGCGCTGTGAGCGGAAAGAGGAGCCGCGTCGCCTAAACACCACTGTTCGAGTGACGCACACTGGATGTTGGAAAAGGAGAGAGCGAGAAAACTTATTAAACGCAAGGGTATTGGGTGCGAGATCGCACCTGCGACCATAATTAACACTTCCTTTCCGAACGGCATCTGCAGCTGCTCGTGAACTGACCTGCCGAATGCGAGTGACCTCACCGCATATCCATGCGACGCCGCTCCAGTAAACTTGGCTCTCGACTCTCCTGAGCCGCTGAACTTTGAACTTGTGCTCGGCGCGCTTCGGCAGCGCTCTCATCCGCATTCTCCGCCGTACAGACTGCGCGGTTTTGAGCCAACGGGCAAAACGGACTTACCGCATCGGCGGTTCTGGGCGGAGGTGGACAAATGGGCACTTTAGCTGGAGCTAGGACACCGGGCCGGCTTTCCCGAGCGGGTGTAAATGGTAGCGTCGATAACTAGCAGTAGCTTGACGAGTAGCTCATGATGTCCTTGAGAATGCCTCGTTCGGCGGACCACACCTGCGATTTCACTCGAGGCGTATCGCAATAGCGGTTGGAAGCCATCGGGCTAGGCTTCGCATACTGGCCAGGATCTCCCAGCCGATTTCGCACGACGTACTGCGTGGAATTCCACCATTCTTCGAGAGCTGGCCTCCCCAACTGGACTGCTAGTGGGGCCCCACGTTGGTGCACCATTTTGTGAGGGTTCTCACGGGACTCGGGCTCTCAGAACCGGACGCTCCGCCGCTAACTCTGACCAGAGCCGTGGCCGTGAAGAACGACACACTGAGGGGACAAGGTGTTTATTGGGAACGCCCAATTGACATCCTCGGGTTCGTAGCAGCATCCGTGCGCTCCGGCGACGCGGCGTCGTCTCTCTCGGTGAAGCTGTTGTCCGCCGAGATGAGAGGGGAGGGGGAAGGAGGGCCGTTCTCTCACGGCAGAACCTGGTGAGCCGTTTCCTTTTGAAAACTTTGACTCTGCTTGAAGTATGTGACCCGTTTGTGGTAAAGAATTCGTTAGATGTGATGGAATTTTTCAAAGGCAACACTCAGACAGGCTACATATTTTCTGTTGATGCCGTTGACCTGTTTTATTCCCTCCCGCATAAGGAATTGTTCGAATCTGTCATTTCCTGCATTGATAAAAATGGTGCTGTGGAATTCCAGAATGCCGCTGGAATATCGATGGATAATTTCATGACGCTTTTAGATTTTTACCTTTCTTCTACAACTGTTTCCTTCTGTGATCAACTGTGTATACAAAAGAAGGGAATATGCATTGGATCATGTGTTGCTCCAATTTTGTGCAATATTTTTCTTGCTGAGATAGATCTGGTTTTATCTGATGTCTTAAACCGTGAAAAGGTCCTGCAAGTTTTTAGATACGCTGACGATTTCCTGGTTGTTTTGAAGAAACAGCCCGCTTCCACCTATCCAGGTTTTTTGGCAGAAGTTTTAAATCTTTTTAAACAGCACAGCAAGTCATTAGAATTTACTCATGAAGCTCCCATTAATAACAGTTTACAGTATTTAGATATACATATCACTGTCATGGAACACCAGGTATGCTGGATGTACAGCCCGCGCGCCAGGAAGGAACTTTTACCGTTTGATTCTGCGCATTCTAAAACAGTGAAACGAGCGATAAAATCGCTCTGCCTGCAATCCAGTCTCAACAAGTCATGTTGCCATATGCAAGGAACTAGCTTCGACAGACAGATCACAAAACTGAAATCTGCTGGTTTTCCCACTAGTTTACTATCGGCTGTCTCTGAGACCCTTGTGCAAAGATTGAAAGCAGGAAGAGGTGTACAAAGTGATAAGCCTGCAAAACCGATTAAACCTGTAGTGGTCCCAACACACACCGTGTAGCCCATAAGTTGAAGAAGGTAGCCACAAAATTCAAGGTTCCGGTGGTATTCTCCGCTCCATGCAAGCTCGGTAGGTTGTGCCAGAAAACGTCCAAGGAGAAGAAAGCATTTCTTGGGTGCAACAAGAAGCACAGAAAGCCTTATGTGGCATGCACAGAGAGAGTAGTTTACAGCATCCCTCTCACTTGCGGCATGGTATACATCGGCCAAACAGGCCGATGTATTAATGATAGGCTACGGGAGCACAAGAACTCCCTAAGGACTGGCACCGGCTCCAACCTTCCCTTACATTGCAGAAAATGTAATGATCGCACGTGTCGAGCCCTTTTGTATGACACGACTGTATTAAAACGATGTAAGGACGCCATCGCCCGACAGCTCATAGAATCATATTGTTACTGAGCGGTATTCGCTGGCCGTGCTGACGAAAAAGAAGTGTGACTGACTCCCAGAAGAAGAAGACGCAGACGAGGGCTGTGCTGTGCTAGTGCTGTGCTGGGATCATCCTCAGTGGTGTAGACAACTGTAGTACTGTGAATATCTCCCGTAACAATATCATATTGAAAGAACTGGGTCTGGCTGCGTGAGTTCTGTCACCATGGTGCTGCACAGTAATGAATATGCCTTTTTAGATAGATATGGAAGATTATAGCTCATCTCTTGATAACTTCCCATCACCCGCTGCTATATATTCTGTGTGTTTGCATGAATTAAAGCATTGTTGAAAGTGTACCGCCGTCCTGTGCATCTTTTTTCTCTGTGTCGTCTTTTAGCGCTGCAAATCTTTTTAGTAACTCTCACCCCCGCCCTCTCCGCCACAGCGCCAGGGCAAGGAGGCCAGGGGGGAAAAGATGAGGGCTCCCCGAGAGAAAGAGAGGGTGTTCGTCGCGTCGTGCGGGCGAGGGAAATGTTGAATTCCCTCAATATATATTCATCAAATTTGTCATTTGAAACGTGGGAATTCATTTATGATCTTGGATAAACCTGTCATGCTGAAATTATTTTCTTTTTCATCGCTTCAACTCCGAATATAGCATGATAGGCGGCCCGGGCCGCGTAATTCCGTCTCTCTCAGCGGGTTAAACGGCGATAGTTACCGGAAGGTGTCTCTGAACGAAAGGTAACATACACTCACTGAAAGCAGAAAATGATTACGGTGAAGGTAATTGATTAGTGTTACCATTCTCATGCCATCACATCGTGGCTCTGTTCAAGGCTGGTTTTGCGGCTATTAAGAAATAAAAGCACTACATAATGTAACCTAAAGGGGAACACTCGCCAGGAATGAGCTTGGTAGCTTGTAATTTTGCGTAAAAAAAACGAAAAAATGAAAAGTTGATATTACCGAATTCGAACACACGTTTTAATCGCTTATTGCTGAGGAAGGTAGTGTCAATCCATTTCGCCACTGAAGCAACGAGTACGGCACGCTTTAAACCCGCTATTATTTCTTTTTACAATATTTCCGCTATCTGTCGCCAGGTGACGCTGCTCAGAGGACCCTACAGACATAGAGGAAGAGAAAAGCCCCGTGGAAGACTGGGATTATGAACAGGTAGAACTACTCATAAGGAGGAAAATTAAGGAGGTTAAAGTAACAAACCGCTGGAATGGAAAGAGGAAGCCACAGAGCTGGTGGAATAAGGAAATCAGGGAAGCTATTGAACAACGACGGGCTGCTTCAAGGGAACACCGAGTGGCAAAGAAAGCACAGGTATCTCAGGAGGAAATCGACCAAAAATGGGAATCATATGGACAAAAGAAACTTGAGGTAGAGGCCCTCGTCCAAAGTAAAATAAAACAGTCCACCGATCGCTGGATGGCTTACATACACGATGCCTCTAGAGGCGGAGCAAGAAAATTCTGGAACCATATAAGCTGGCTAGGGAAGAAGAATCAAAGAAAGCAAGATCGGATTCAAGATAACGAGGGAAATTGTTTAAAGGGAGACAACGCAGTGAACTACATTACATCAGTTATAGCCGAGTCATTTAAGAGCGACGATAGGGTAATCTCCGCAAATCAGGAAGCAACACAAGGTAGCATAATACAAAGCACCTTAGAACTGACCAATCTAAACTGGAAAAAGGCAAAAAAATATTCCTAAAAACACATCTACAGGAATAGATGGAATTCCGATCAAGCTGATTAATGAACTTGGTCCAAAAAGTAAGGAAACGTTGTTAAAAGCTCTGGAAACAGTCATAACGAATAAGCAAATTCCGGACAGCTGGCGGCAGAGTAAAATGAATTTGATTTATAAAGGGAAAGGAGAAAGGATGCACATAAAATCCTACAGGCCGATAACCATAACATCTGTTATGTACAGGTTGGCCATGCAGGCGGTGAAATTAAAGGTGCAAGCATGGGTAGAAAATAACAAGATACTCGGAGAACTTCAGAACGGCTTTATAAATGGTAGGCGCTTAGATTATAGCCTGTTCGTGCTTACCCAATGCATCGAAATATCTACAGTGGAAAATAGACCTTTGTATTTGGCCTTCCTGGACATAAACGGGGCGTACGACAACGTAAACAGGGAACTCCTGTGGAACATATTAAAAGAAGAAGGTATCGGTTAAGAGATAATAGAGTTCCTAGAAGTAGAAATTACATGGGAAGGGATAAGAAGTACGGAGGATGTCAAAGTATGCAGTGGGATTTAGACAAGGCTGTCCTCTATCACCGGTGCTGTTCCTGCTTTATATGATAAACCTGGAACGGAGGATACAAGACAGTAACCTAGGTTTTAACCTCTCATATAGATTAGGTGGAAAGGCGGTAGAGCAGTGCCTCCCCGGTTTGATGTATGCAGACGATATTGTGCTGCTAGCTGAGAGTCTGGAAGAATTGAAAACTCTAGCTAAGTATTGCGGAGACGAAGGGGACGCTCTAGGCTTCAGTTTTAGTGCAGTTAAGTAGGGTCTGATGATTTTCAACGGCTCAACGGATCAGGGTCTTAATCTACAAGGCCATGAAATACCCAGAGTAGCAGAATATAAATATCTGGGGGTATGGGTAAACGAAGGATTGGCATACATTGGAAAGCATGAGCAATCACTTAAGGGCAAAGGGCGAAGGAATGCCGGGATAATGAAGCATAAGGCATTGTGGGGATACCATAGGTATGAGGTATTGAGGGGCATTTGGAAAGGAATTATGGTGCCCGGACTAGTCGACATTAGAAATAAATCAGAGATCCGTTGGACGATTAGCGCTAGGTGCCCACCTCAAAACTACAAATGAGGCGGTACAGGGACATATGGGCTGGGCATATTTAGAAGTACGGGAAGCTCAGAGTAAAATATTATATGAGGAACGCCTGAGGAAACTGGACAGTAACAGATGGGCAGCTAAAGTATTTAAATACCTGCACCTAAACAGCGTTGACTCACAATGGAGGAAAAGAACTAGGAAACTAACTAGTAAGTATGCTAGTCACAAGGACGGTGAAGTAAAGAGCATTAAGGAACAGGTGAAAATCACAGAAGGTAAAAATTGGATAAATTCGATGGAGAAAAAACAGAGTGTGGAATTATACCGAAAGTGGAAAATGCAGATCAGGAAGGAAGCTTTCTTTGATAACTCAAGAGGCAGTGCCCTACGTTTTGAAGCTAGATTAGTGTGCCTTAGAACACGCAGCTACAAAAAGAAATTTAACAATGAAGATGACGCATGTGCTGTATGTGGTAATTCCAGTGAAACAATTGACATATTATACTCGAATGTAATGGTATTCATCCGGAAGTTGGTGCAGGCGCAATCACTGTTCCTGAAGCTCTGGGGTTTAGAGATACGAGTGGCCGGGTGAATAAACCGGCGGTGGAAACTAGCAAAAAACGACTGGAAGATTGGTGGCTTAATAGCAGAGAAGTGGCATAAGGTTTGTAATGTAGAAACAAAAAGTTAATAAATAAAATGTTGGTTTAGCTAACCAATCTAAATCAATAATTAAGATATAGGGAGAAAAAGGAGCATGATAGCTACCACCCCGTTTCAAAGGGGACGCTCCTATATTCCATACATATTTCATCCCATCCATACCGTTGAGGGAATGGAATTACGCGCCCAGGCTCAGTCCCTATCCGAGTCGGACTCAACATTTAGGCCCACATCTAGATGTGATTACCTGTATTTGCGTTAGTGCTACCACCCGGCTGCGGACATCTCGGCTTTCATTTGGAGGTTGGGCAGTCATGCGCACCCTCAAATCACACATACGGCATCCCTGACAGCAATGGGCTTATAGTTCTGCGTCGTTTGACGAAAAAGAGAAATAAAGTGACGCGCTGTCGTCTGCTACTACATATTAACGCCAAGTATGAAGAACGACGATGCTCCTGCAGGAACCGCGATTTGGAAGCCTCGGGTTGCATTGAGTGAAGTATGCTGTGGAGGTGTGTCATGACATACTTGTGGTCGGACATCAGCTGCGCACGGAAAAGCGAGCTTCAGCTGAAGAGCAAGAACGGCAGTGGAATATTCGCAGTGGTGCAAAATGGGAGCGGAAAGTAGCATTGCTATTCATAAGCGCCGATCACCTCTCACGTTCACTTATCAGCGGCTTTTAAATGCAGGAACTAAAACGTTTAATCACTTGGTCGTAAACACAAGGAATCGACAGATTTCAGAAGGAATCGACAAAGTAGCTCCAGCACTGACGAAGAGGCGCCGGCGCAGCCGGTAATGTCCATCTCCGAGGACAACGCTTGCAGTCTCAAAGTATCAATTACTGTAAGGTACTGGCCGTACTACCCACCTTTTTCGAAAAGCCGAGTTATGACCAGCTACCGTCAGGTCACCAAGTCTGCTTAAGTTTTATCATACTGTGTCGGCATGAGTTGTTGGAAAGCAGCGCAGAGAGACAGAGAGAGAGAGAGTCTTCCACACACATACGAAATGGAAGGCATACGATGGGCCCTACACCTAGTCGGTTAAATGTTCATGCGCTGGCGTGCGAAAGGCTCTTGCGAAACGCGAAAGACGTCCCAGAAAGAGAAAGACCCAGAAGAACGGAATAGCAGGAAGGTTAATTAGGCGATGCCCAGGCTACCGTACACTTGAAGAGGGCGATAAATGGAGAATAAGGAAAGAAAGCGAAATATGACTGAGGAAATTGTGGTATCACATGGTAGCACAGAATGTGGGGCCGCAGTAGGTCCGATGTAGGCAAGTGGTGCTGGGGCAACCATCATAAAACCTGCATCGGTCTCCGATGGCGCAAATGTGGGCAAGCCCCATTTTGGCTTGCCCCTGTTCCTTCCGCATGGGTCCCATAGCGGCGTTGCTCAGGCTAATGCAGAGCACATTCCTGCATCCAGACCGCAAGGGTCCTTTATCGGATATTTAAGGGCAATCCAACCTAAATGTGGGCTCTTTATGGAAAAGCCCTCAAAGATCCGAAATGAGGCCGCCCCCATAACATCTTTGTGGGACCTACATAGGCCGTAGTGGGGCAAAACAAATGGACATGCCACATGCTGCCCCAATCGGCCCCTTGTAGGTTACTTGAGGGCAGGTGAAATATGAATAAGAGCTCAATTTGGGCAAGCCCTCGTGAAGCCCAAATGAGGCAGCCTTAGCTAAACCGCTTTAAGTCCCACATAGGCTGTAATGGGGCTGGAAGGCGGGCGTGCCCGCATGGTACCAAAATTTGTCCCTTGTGGGAAATTTGAAGGCACGTGCAACCGCAGGTGGGCTCTAGGTTCAAAAACAACATCCAGCCCAATTGGAGCTGCCCGCACAAAACTGCTTTATATCCCACATGAGCCGTAACGGGTCTGGAAGGCGGGCAGGCCTGCATGATACCAAAATCGGCTCCTTGTGGGGAATTGGTAGGCACGTGCAAGAGCAATTGGGCTTTAGGTTCAAAAACAACACCCAGCCCAATTGGGGCTGCCCAAACAAAACCGCTGTAGGTCCCACATCGGCCGCAATGGGGCTAGAAGGCGTGCGTGCAATTGTGTAATGATTCTTTCCAACATTTATTTGTATTAGATGCGGCCCTATATTACTATTAGAGATGATTTGTATAACAGTTGTTGCCATGTTTAGTCGGTTAGAAATATTACGTGGCTTTAGTTCTAGCGCTCATGCAAATTGCGCTAAAAATACTAAAACATACTGATTGCTAACTGTTGCTCTTAATGTGGCTGCTATGGATAGCCTGCAACACTCAGCACAAAATTACTGTTTAGAACACAGATCTCCACAGCCTGCACAAGATGTACACGAAGTCATTTAGGCTAGATTAATGTTAAGAATTACTGTAAAATTTATTATTGTGGCTGTTTAGAAAGGGCTGACATGCATAAAATAATTACTTCAGTATGTGCATTAATAATGATTGGGAAAACTTGGACAAGGGTTTCCCATTAATTTCCTGCGTCGGACCCCTATGAGAATAATGTGGGCAAGCCCAAGTGCGGCTTGCGCTATAGAGCCCGCATCGGTCCTATGTCATTATCTGAGGGGCTAACCGAAATAAAAAAATAAATGTTCATCCAGAGCGGCTGCCCGAATCTGTCCAAAGTAGGACCATCGTGGGGAGTTGGCGGAATGTGCCCTTTTGGCAATGCGGGAAAAATGTCGGCAGCCCCGCAAGGGCTGCCTGCATCGGACCCTAGTGGGGCCCGTCGGGTCTTTTTCGACAGCCCCCTTCAGGCTTACGTCGGCCCCTCTTGGAGCACCCACATTGAGCACACCGGGGCTGTCCGGCATTGCCTACATCGGACCCACAAGGGGCCCCCCTTCATAGCCCACTTTGTGCTACCTGGGATATGGAACACGCGCGGCGCCGCGCGCGCGTATTCCTTACTATCGAAACGGTAAAATGCAAATCAATAAAGGGAAATTATTTTCCGGCTGTATTAAAAAAACGCAATCAACACAAATTATCGCTCAACTACATCATATGATTAGAGCGTACCATCATAACGTGCTCCGGAGTACTTTTTTTTTTTCAAAGAAATAAGCAAATGGTGAGCCCACATGCATATTACAGCAAAACTTGATATATGAAACACGTCGCATGTGGCAAGCAAACATGTGCCATGTACATGGAACATACATTCCTTCATTAAAATTGAAGCTGTGAGTATTTTGCTTGCTTTGCCCATCGTGGAAATGCTGCTCAATTCATTACCATTGCAGTGACCGCATATTGCAAGGCAAAAAAGGCAGTGTTTAGGGCCGACGTTTAAGACAGTCTTTGGTGATCCCTCGCTGCCTGTCGCGCGAAATTCCTGCACAGCCGCCGAACCATATGACCCCTCAGGTTGTACTCACGAACCGACCAGACAGATAATTAGAAAGTAACGCGGTGCTCTCTGAAATTCATGATGGTTTGGTATAGTTAATACTCGATTGCTATTTATTGCACTTGCAAATAATACAGAGCATGCTGGCTAGCTATACATCAACAAGGTTTTCCTTGGAAGGGCAAGGCTACGTAAGAAGGACTTTTGACTCACCGGCTGGTGTAACACAACCTCCTGGAGCCCTATTCTAGATAATTCGTTTTTTTTTTGTTCAAATTGTGACATACGCGTGACGTGTACACTATGACGGTGCCAGGTTACGTAAGCACACAATCCGGTTACGCATTCTGAAGAAAAAAAGAAAATATGAGGAAAACAAAAGCGCTGCTGTCGGCTACTATATATTGGCGTTTGAAAAACGACGATTCAAGTTAGAGTGAGGGCGAGTGAAATATGTTGCGGTCTCAGTGTATCATGACATACTTGCGGTCGGACATTGGACCACAGCTACGCACAGAGACACAAGGAGCGTCACAGTTGAATTCGCTGTGGCTTCGCGCAGATTGGGAAAGTGGCGACTTCTTCGGCTGAATGCGTTTAAGAAACTGCTCGTAAGCAGAAGGAATCCAAGTAGCTTCACCACTGTAGAATATCAATTAAGCTACTGGCTGTGCTTCTCACCTTTTCTAACAGCCGCAGTATTACGAGGTATACCGTCAGGTCAGCAGGTCTGCTTGTGTCGGATTAAGTTATGTAGAGCGCGGAAAGCAGCGCAGTGTGTGTGGTGTGCGTACGCGAGTGTATGTGTGTGTGCCACACACACACACACACACACACACACACACACACACACACACACACACACACACACACACACACACACACACACACACACACACACACACACACACACACACACACACACACACACACACACACACACACACACACACACACACACACACACACACACACACGCACGCACACGCACACGCACACGCACACACACACACACACACACACACACACACACACACACACACACACACACACCAAAGTGGAAGGCACAAGAATTTTGAAACGCTGCCGCGCGAAAGGCTCCTGCGAAACGTGAAAGATGTCTGAGAAAGAGAAACAGAAGAACAGAATAGAGGTTAACTAGACGATGCCCAGTACACGTGCAGATGAAGCTAGGGCGACTCCCCGTGCACGTATCCCTCAGCCTCAGTGTCGAAACGGTAAAATACAAAGCAATAAAAGAATGTTTTTTTGGCTCTATTAAAAATGCAATTAACAATGTCAATTTGCAACACCATATATGATTAGAGGATATCGTCGCAACGTGCTCTCGAGTAGTTATTTTAGTTTTCTGAAAAGATAAGCAAATGGTCAGCCCGCATGTATACCTGAGCAAACCTTTACATGAAACACATAAGATGTGGCAGTACATGGCACATACATTACTTTAATAAAAAAAATAGGCTGTCAGTAATTTTTCTCGCTTCTTCCCCCATCTTGGGAAGGCTCTTCTTTTCATTAACATTGCAATAAATGCATAGTGCTAGATAAAAAAGGCAGTGTTAGTGTCGACGCTTAGGGCAGCCCTTGGTCATCCCTCGCTGTTTGTCGCCGCGAAGTTCCTTGCATAGGTAATTCGAAAGCATCGCGGGTCTCCCTGAAGTGACTTGGGGTATACGTCCCAAAGCGACTCAAGCTATGAGAGACGCCGCAGTGGAGGAATTTGTATCACCTGGTGTTCTTTAACATCGCACAGCACATAGGCGCTTTCCTTTTCGCCGCCATCGAAAAGCGGCCTCCGTGGCCGTGATTCGATCCCGCATAATTTGGGGATCAGTAGTCGAGCGCCGTAACCATTGCGCCACCTAGACGGGGTTGAAATGACTCGCGCAGATCAACCACTTGAGTTAGCAGACTGCTGTTGCTGAACTTGGCTACAACGAGCGCGGATTGATCGTTTCTCTGAGGGCAATTAGCGTTGGCAACGGGAAAACCGCTAGTGCCCTTGTGTTGCCGAAAATATGAGTCTTCATCATTAATCTTCCAAAAGGTTGTGCAGCTGAAAAGTACTCTTAGCTGTCTTTTCATTACTTTCTGCAATTACAACAAAGTTTCAGCTTAATTAACCATCCCGAGGAATTGTCTACCAAACTGACAGCCGTGTATATATACTCTCCGTCAAATCCGTCATGTTTAATTGCGCTCGCCTCAATCTGCTCCGGAACGTGGCGCCAACTTTTACAGCAATCGCAGCAGATCCCTTACGTCATGAAACGTCATTTTGACATCACCGTATGATGTGTATGCATGACATATTTCCCGCTGCTCAACGTCAGCCAATCAGATTTCAGAAAGCGCCGCTTGACAGCAAGCAGTACATTTCACCCCATTCGTAATACAATAGCTTTCCTCCCTATCATCTACACCTTCTTTTTCCCTCCACAGTTACTTATATCCAGGCAGCTTGAATAGCTCTGCAAAAAATCCTTTTGCAAGGCTACGTCATTTTGACGTCAACGCAAAAAGCCATGTCGAAAGCTCAAAATTTCGCGCCACAAATATGAAACACTTAACTATACTGAGACCCAATCAAACAAACAATATGGCGCCGAATAGCGGCCATGCGCGTCGAGAATGGGAGATTCTTAACGGAGGTTCAACCGTGCGAACTATGTGGCCTTCTAACTTTCTGTGTTTCTTTTCATTTGCTTTTGAGCGTGCAGCGCCATCTCTTTGTATGACGTTGTACTGTACATTGAAAAGAAAAAGGCTTTTTTTTGCCTTAAAATTCGTCGCGGGATCTCATCTAGGCGAACGAAAAGGACCTTCTAACTTTTTTATTTTATTTTATTTGAATGGATAGATGGAATATTGGAGCGTCCCCTTTGAAACGGGGTGGTAGCAGTAGTTATCATGATCATTTTTCTCCCTATATCTTAATCATTGTTTTAAATTGGTTAACTATACCATCATTCTATTTATTGAATTTTCGTTTCTAAATTACTAACATTATGTCACTTTTCTGCTTTTAACCACCAATCTTCTAGTTGTTTTTTTGATAGCTTCCACCGCCGGTTTATTCACCCGTCCACTGGTATCTCTAAACCCCAGAGATTCAAGAAGAATGACTGCGCCTGCATCGACTTCCGGATGGATACCATTACATTCTAGTATAATGTAATGGTATCCATCCGAAAGTCAATTTGATTTTGAACGCGCAGCGCCGTCGCTCGGGATAAGCTTGTACTATATCCGTATTAAAACTGCACAAAAAGGACGAAGACAGCAATAGTGTTCGTGTTGTGCATGTTCCGTCTTCGTCTTTTTCGCGCTTCTTTAATATAGATAAGAAAAAGCATCTTGTTCTGTTTTCTGTTCTTCTTGTACTATATGTTTAAAAACAATGATTTTTTTTACACTTGCCGCGGAATAGAAAGGGAGAAGTGTCACTTGGGCCATTGAGGCCGAGGCAGTTTCACACAATCAACGCAAGGAGGAAAAGAGGTGGTGCGCGGCTTCTCCACCCCTTGTCCAGATGGGTGTAAGATTGACGCCTCGGATACTGGCCGGGATGCTATGGCAGCGAAGAAATAGTGGTAGAGGATGTAAGGGGGAACGACATATGTGTCCAAAGGAACAGCATGACAACGCGCAGAAGGAGCGAAGCCTGTGCATGGGTCTATAGTGCGGTGAAGAAACGAATGATCTAGAAAAAAAAGAAGTGAATGAGAAGAATTGCCGATCATGTCTTTGTGTTGGGATAATTACAGATCTTTAATTAATGTATTCTCCGCTTCTGCAGTTTACAAAATGCGTGTCAATTATTCCTCTTGAAATGTGACTTTTAACATGGCTGAACGTGAATTAAGGATGTGAGCATGGGTCATTCTCAAGTCTCCCATGTGTCACATCGACCACCTAGGGTTTACCGAATTTTCTTCGGTGTTGTACGTACAGGAATTTGTAGGCAATTTCTTTTGTGGGCGGGCACTGCATATAGAAAATAAAATGAAATAATACTAATTAAGCTGGTTCACCACTGTCTTTTTTGCTTTAGTCACATAAAAGTAATTTATATCTGTGTGCACGCAGTAAATTGAATACCCTGCTGCATATCATGTGCATTAAAAACTATGAAAGACACGTCTGTTCAGGTGCGCATCCTACGTACGCGATCATGAGTTCTCGGGGCAATGTTCAAAATTTTCTTTGATTTTTTGCGGCAATTATAGACCATGTTATACAGAACAAAATTCTAAGCTGTGATAACCACCAACTATGGCACTGAATCACAGAACAATTTGTTGAAAGAACATCATCTGAAATCCATGGCATGGCAAACAAAGCTTATCATCCTTAATATAAACATTAACTAGCTAGTTTTTTCCAGTGCGAAATACACAATTCAACAAGGAATAAATGAGGAGATCCTGGAAGTATCGGAGGTATCATGTGTAGCGATCGCGGAGAACCGCGTATCCCTCCGAAACACCGCGCGCCGCGGAGGACGAAGTGGGACAAAAGTATTCCTTCTCCTCCGAGCACGAGTAACAAACACGGGTTGCTCGATAGCGCCGCGTTTCCTTCTTCCCTCGCCGGGCGCAGGAGCGCACAGCTAGGCGTCGCAGACGCGACGCTCATTGACCGAAAAAGGACAAAGGGCAAGATTCGCCGAGATCGGCAGGAACCGGCGACCGCCGAAAGAGACGACAGAGAGCCGCGACAACGGGTAGACGCCAGGTAAATACCTCTCTGCTTTACTTCCTTTGTTGTCGCCATCTTGCCCTTCAACTGTCAGGCCCCATCCAAGATCATCAACAGCCTTTTTGGGGAGACCCAGTAAATGTCTGGTCCTGGGCAAAGTCCTGTTCTGTGTTGTGTCGTACTTCGCATTACCACTTTGCGGCCGTGAGAATGGCTGCCAGTGGTCTGCGATCGCGGGAGCTCGGTGTTTGCGGCCTGGACCTCAGAAGAGCCTCGACGGCCTAGTAAGAACCCCCACAACTGGCGCCCCAACGTGGTTCTCTCGTGCAGAAGCACTTGAGCTACTCGCTCCCGCCGGACATAATGCCACACCAGCAGAGTAATCTGCCTGATCTGATGTGGCTCGCAGAGCTCAGCCCCGGGTACAGGGAAAGCACGGCCCACGGTTCGCTCGCCGCCAGAGCGGCTCAACAGACGGGACACTTCGCCGCTGCAGGAGCAGCCAGCGAAATGCCACGCCCGCAGGTAGATTCCGGCAGACGCCGCGAAACGCCACCATCAAGAGTTGGCGCGCCCCTGCACTATGCGCGAACGGATTGGGAAGAAGCACCAGGCATGCCATGTCTGGCCTCGCAGCTGCCAAACGGCAGCACAGGGGCCGCGCCAACCCCGCTGACGATATCGCCACTCGTCGCGGCACCCGAGAGCGAGGCAACGGTAAACGCCGCAAACCTCACAGGAGTCCTCGCCAGCGCATTCCAGCAAGTGCTGCAGTCCTTGCAACCCAGCCTGCGGATCAGAACACCGATCCCAACGTACAGCGGCTACACCGATCAAATGAGCGCCAACAGCTTCCTCCTGGCGTTAGACCAGTACGGCCAAGTCAACGGCTGCAGCGAGACACACATGCTGCGAAGAGTTATACCAGTAGCACTGGTCGACCAAGCCGCTCGGTGGGACAGTTTGGTGGGTCACACAGCGAGCACCATGGCTGAATTCCGCAGTATGTTTAGGGAGGAATTCCTTCCTCACGACTACCAGCAGCGAATGCGGCGAGAACTGGAATACCGAACCCAAGCCCTCGACGAGTCGCTCGTCGAATACGTCAGGGCGATGCAGGAGCTTTACGATTACGCCGATCCCAACGCTTCGAACGCGGAGCAAGTGGAACAAGCAATCCGACACCTTTGCTGTTTACCTGCGGGGACGTCGCTGCAGGAACTTGAATGAGCTTGCGGTGGAAGCGCGTCGAGCTGAAATTTCAGCTGCCCGCGCGTACCGGCCACCCCCCCCCCCCCCCCCCCCGAATGTCTGGAGCCCAACTGCGCCTGGAATGGCAGTGCGCGTTCAAGGAGTGAAAACGCTCGAACGTCACGTGTTTCAGGTGAGGGCGCTTTCCCGGCAATCTCGGATCGCGCTCTTGATCCCTACTCAAACGGGCCGAGGATCATCGAAGCTGTGCGAGAGGAAAAGTGGTCAGCCTCACGCCGACCACCCGACAGAGATTACCAAACACGGTCAAACGATCGAGCGCTGGTGACGCGTGCGGATGGGCAGCGTAACATGGTGGTGGCATCGGCTCAACAAGCCCTCACGGACTGCCGTACGCGAGAGCACCCTGGTCTGCCTCAGCCTAGAGCCCAGAATCCCGGGCCATGCTTCTCTTGTGGCCAAGTTAGTCACTTGGCTCGTGCCTGCCCTGCGAGTCAGGGAAACGAGGTAGGCCGCCGATAGCAGAGCCGGCTGCCGAAGCTTATCCGAGCGACGGAGCTGCTATAGTGGCACCCTCACTGCTCAGGATCGGAACACCGACCACTACCAGGGCTCCGTTCATAGACCTTGCGATAGCGGGGACGACGTTCAGAGCACTGCTTGACACTGGTGCTAGCACTTTTTTAATCGAAGACGAAGTCGTTTTCCGCCACCGACACAGCGACATTCGGGTGCGAAAGCGCAGCCTGCCCCTCCAGTTGGCGAGCGGAGAAGTATGCCCCGGCGGTGATTTGCTCCTCGCCGCGCGTTGGAGTCAGCGCCCTCGGCAAGAGCGTTTCATTCATTTGCCTGGACACACGGTACCAGTTATTCTCGCCCGAGATTTCTTGTCCCGTACAGGAATCCTGGTTGATATTGTAACAAGTAGAAGGCGGCAAACACAGAACGGATCAGTTTCACACACTGCACTCAGCTTCGTCCTCTTTTTCCTCGGTTCTGAGAGGCAAGCGGCATTACCCCCTCTCTTCGAAAGCGGCGACTCGACGCAGGTAGCGTGCTCAAACTAGATGCACACAGGAGAAGCAGGAAACACAAAGCTGCACACGCGCAAAGGATCACTCCCTCTCATAATACGGTTTCATGCGTATACGTGAACAGTTTCAGCACTTGAGCGCCGCCGTATTGATGGTCGTTGACCCCGAGGAACAACTTCGTATGTCACGTTACTAAGACGCCGAATGACCTCGTATGGCCCAAAGTAACGGCGAAGTAGCTTCTCGGAGAGTCCTCGACGGCGCACTGGTGTCTACACCCATACAAGATTGACAGGTTGGTAGTGAACTTCTCGGTGTCGGAGGTTGTACCGATTGGCATCGCGGTGTTGTTGATGTTGGATACGGCAGCGTGCGAGCTGGCGCGCTTCTTCGGCCCGCTGCAGAAATTTGTCGACGTCCGCATAGGCGTTGGTGGTATCGTCGCCGTGACTTGTGGGTAGCATAGCGTCCAACATTGTGGTGACGGGACGACCGTAGACTAGCTGGAATGACGCAAGACGCGTCGTCTCCTGTTCAGCCGAATTGTATGCAAAAGTTGCGTTTGGAAGAACTTCATCCCACGTGCGATGTTCAACGTACACTTACATGGAAATCATGTCTGCAAGTGTTCTATTGAGGCGTTCAGTCAGTCCGTTTGTTTTGCGGAAGGTAAGCAGTAGTCCTACGGTGACTTGTGCGGGTAAGACTGAAGAGAGCCTGCATTAGTTCGGCCGTAAAGGCTCTACCGCTGTCAGTAATAATAACCGATGGGGCACCGTGGCGCAGTACGATGGTCTTGAGAAAAAACTGGGCTACTTCAGCAGGAGTTGCTCGGGAAAGTGGCTGTGTCTCGGCATATCGCGTTAAGTAGTCCGTCGCCACTACTATCCATCGGTTGCCTGATGCGGACGTTGGGAAAGTGCCCAGAAGGTCCATGCCAACCTGCTGGAAAGGGGCTGTTGGCGGAGGTATCGGCTGAAGAAGCCCTGCAGGCTTCAGCGGAGGTGTCTCTCGCCGCTGGCAATCTCGGCATGTTCTCACGTAGTGTTGGACTGAAGGCAGTAACTTAGGATAATAATACTGTTGTCGAATGCGTGCTAATGTTCGCGTGACTCCTAAATGACCAGCCGAAGGCTCATCGTGACATGCGTGCAAGATTTCTGGCCGGAGGTCGGACGGCACAACGAGAAGAAAGGTTTCGTTGCTGTGCTGAAAGTTTCTCTTATATAGGACGCCATTGCGAATGCTGTAAGAGGATAAACTACGTGCGAAAGCACGTGGGACAGCTACATCAAGGCGTTCGAGATGCTCAATAAGCGGGCGTAAACCGGGGTCAGCCCGTTGACGCTGGGCCATGTCGGTGGCAGTGACCACAGCAAGAAACTTGAAGTCGTCGTCTTCGCTGTCGGGAGGGGCAGCATTAACTGGTGCACGCGACAAACAATCGGCGTCGTTGTGCTTACGACCGCACTTGCATACAACCGTAATGTCGTACTCTTGGAGACGGAGGCTCCAACTTGCAAGCTGTCCAGAGGGGTCTTTGAGGTTGGCTAGCCAGCATAACGAATGGTGGTCGCTCACAGCCCTAAAAGGGCGTCCGTAAAGATAGGGTCGGAACATAGTTATCGCCCAAACTACCGCGAGACATTCCTTTTCCGTGGTTGAGTAGTTTGCCTCTGCTTTTGAAAGACAACGACTCGCGTAAGCGATAACTTTCTCAGTGCCATTTTGCAACTGAATCAGAACGGCACCGAGTTCAAAATTACTGGCATCGGTATGAATATCCGTAGCAGCGTTTTAATCAAAATGGGCAAGTATCAGGGCGGCCTGCAGTCGCCGGCGTAACTCGTTGAAGGCATCCTCTTGATCTTCTTGCCACGCAAAAGGAACATTGTCTCGGGTAAGAAGAGTAAGAGGCTCGGCAATCGTTGAAAAATTCTCGACGAAACCCTTTAATAGGCACAAAGCCCCAAAAACCTTCTAACTGACTTTTTGTCGGATGGGCGCGGGAAGTTTTCCACAGCAGCAGTCTTGTCGGGATCTGGTTTGACGCCCTCAGCACTAGATGACATGTCCAAGAAATCGGAGCTCCTTGAATCCGAAGTGGCATTTCTGCGGTTTTATGGTCAGTTGGGCAGAACGCAGCGTCTGTAGTACCATTCTCAGCCGGTCGAGGTGCTCCTCAAAACTAGATGCGAAAATGACGACATCGTCTAGGTACACTAGGCACGCTTGCCACTTCAGTCCAGAGAGAACGGTGTCCATCATTCGTTGGAAGGTTGCTGGCACAGAACAGGGACCGAAAGGAAGCACTCTAAATTCACAAAGGCCGTCGGGGGTGACGAACGCTGTTTTCTCTGTGTTCCTTTCGTCCACTTTTATCTGCCAGTAGCCATTCTTGAGGTCAAGCGACGACAAATATTTGGCATTCCGTAACCGGTCCAATGCGTCGTCGATACGTAGGAGCGGGTATACGTCCCGTTTCGTTACCTGATTTAACTTACGATAACCGACGCAGAAACGCAAGGTATTGTCTTTTTTCTTCACCAACACTACAGGCGAAGCCCAGGGGCTGGTAGACGGCTGCACCACGTCGTCGGTAAGCATTTGTTGCACCTGGCTTCGAATAGCCTCACGTTCCGTTGACGGGACGCGGTATTGGTGTTGAGAAATCGGCTTGGTCTCCGCGTCAACCATAATGCGGTGTTTGGCTACCGGGGTGCGCCCAACTTTCGAAGACGTTGCAAAGCATCCAGCAAAATCACGAAGGAGCTCTAGGAGTCGCCGCCGCTCAACCACCGACAGATTGGGGTTAATGTCCACAGGCGATAGGATGTCGGGTGCATCGCATCCGGCTGGGGAAGGCGGCGCCAGAGTACAGATGTTCGCTGGCTCAATAAAGTCGGCAATATACGCGATGGCCGTTCCTTTAGCAATGTGCTGAAACTCGGTTCCGAAATTTATAATCACGAGTTTCGCACAACCGTCCCGCAAGCGAGTAAGTCCTCTTGCAGCGCAGATTGCTTTCTCAAGAAGCAGGTTAACGTTCCTCTCTGCCATTACGTCGTGGTCGCATGGTGAGTCGCTTTCTACCAAGACCATAATGCTGCACCTTGGCGGGACCGTAACGTCAGGAGCTGTAATGCGTAAGACGGGCGTTGATGAACCGTCGACGCTAGATCTCGCAATGGCTTGGCTCGGCGAAAACTTCACACGTGATTCTTGCAAATTATCGCACCGCTAGCCTGTAAGAAGTCCAAGCCGAGGATGACATCTCGAGAACAGTGGGTAAGAACAACAAAGTCGCCGGCGTAAACAAATCCGTTAATTGCAACTCTCGCAACGCATCTTCCAGCCGGGGTAATAAGGTGCCCCCCAGCTGTGCGAATCTGACGACCAGTCCACTCGTTTAAAACTTTCTTCAATTTCTTGGCTAGCCCACTGCTCATAACTGAATAGTCCGCTCCCGTATCAACTAACGCGGTAATGAGAAAATCGTCGATAGAAACTGCTATGTCCGAAGTTGCGCACCCAAGTTCATCTTTACATGACCCCATCTGGTAGCCGTTATCTTGTAAGACGCGTGATGGAGGATGTTCGGCAGTTCGCTCGTCAGCGGCCTCACCTCCGCAGGTCGCAGTTCCTAGTTTTCCCGACGGCGCGGGGAGCGGGGGCTCGGCGAGCGGCCAGTGCTGTATGCAGAGGGACGTGGACTCGGGGAACAATAACGAGTAGAGGTAATGACGCGGGACCCGTAGTGTGGGACATCTAGGGGATCCGTGTGCGCCGACAGGTACTCCTCGATTTCGCGTGGTCGTTCACCACTCCGAGGACACCGTGCACGCAGATGAAAGCAACGAAGTCCTGCGCGGCGGTACGGACAGAACCTCAGCATGTGACCGGCCTCACTACAATGGTAACAAAGGGGCCGCTGGTCAGAGGCACGCCAAACGTCAGTCTTTCAAAACCGTGCCTCGGCTAGAAGAGGAGGACGATGGGGCTTGAATCAAGAGTAGGGGTGTCTACTCTGGCTCTGAGAGAGTCGTACCCACTATGGTGCTGGTTTGGATGAGGCACAGGGGTGTTCGCTCTTGGAGAATCGCACAGGGTATTCTGCTGAAGTACGGATGCGTACGTAGGCACACTCGGTGTCGGTGGCTGCACAGCAGGCACAGATGGCTCCGGGACGACTTGCCTAACTTCCTCACGAACGACCTGCGCAAGTGAGGGAAGCCTCGATGACGACGTTAGACCCTGTAGCTGAATGTGTCTCAGCTCTTCTCTGACCACGGATCGAACAAGCTTCCTTAAGGCCTCACCAGAACCGTTGAAGCCGGAAGCATAGACGGCCGGTGACATGGCGGACACGTCACGGTTATAGTACTGCGCCCTGTGTTGAAGTGTTCTTTCCATCGTGATGGCCTCCGCTAAAACATCTGATGTCGTGCCAGGTGAATTGCGCACGAGCCCAGCAAATAGTTCTTATTTCACCCCGTGCATTAGGTGGCGCACTTTCCTCTTCTCCGACATATTTGGTTCAGAACGTCTAAAAAGACGGATCATGTCCTCGTAGTACATTCCAACACTTTCGTTCGGGGTTTGGCAGCGAGATCGCAGTGCCGACTCCGCACGCTCCCTTCGGTCGTTGGTGCTTAAGGTCGCCAGCAGCTGGCGACGAAAGAGGTCCCATGATGGTAGCGTTGTTTCGTGATTCACGAACCACGCCCGCGCCGAATCTCCGAGAGCAAAGTACACATTATAGCTTTCTTTGCTCATCCCAGCAGTTGTAGTTGGCGACCCGTTCGAATTGGTCTAGCCAGTCCTCAGCGTCCTCATAAAGCTCGCCATGGAAGGACGGTGGCGTTCGAGAATGGAGGACAACGAACTGAGGTGAACTCTCTCCGTTAGCCACATTGTTCGTGTTCGATCTAAGCATGGTGGTCACAGGCGTGCAGGACAAAGGCCCGAACTCTGGTGACTGACCTCGGAGGCGGCGGTATGTTCTGCGGTGGACCGGTGTCAAATCCGTGGTGACTCTCGATTGCCCTTGAGGGGTGGAACTCAGCAAAAGGGGAATCGTACCCCGCACCTCCACCAGAAAATGTAACGAGTAGAAGGCGGCAAACACTGAACGAATCAGTTTCACACACTGCACTCAGCTTCGTCCTCTTTTTCTTCGGTTCTGAGAGGCACGCGGCAATATCGGCAATGGTGGTTATCGGGAAAGCTCGTTCGCACCACTCAAGCCGTTCGTCCCAGCACCGACCTCGACGGCGGAAAGGACAGCTTCCGAGGTGGAAAGGAGGAATACCTCCCGAGGAAGCAGCGCTCCTCCTGAGCCGCTGAATACAGCAGCTGTGGCCCGTCCCCATGCCTTGCGCGTGGGCGCGGAAGAGCGGTTACAGGGCCTGCTGGCAACAGAGGTGGGCATTTGACCTCAGCAAACCTCGACCTCACCTCAAACTCAAAAAATATTTGGCGACCTCACTCAACCTCAACCTCATAAATTGAGGTTAAGGTCCCCCAGGCGACCTCACCTCACTTTTCAGGTGACCATTGGCGACCTCGCTCAACCTCACCTCAAGCTCAAAATGTGACGTTGAGGTCGGGCGCTCGACCTCAAAAAAAAAAAAGTCATTAAATTAAACCATAACCTAAAGCGAATATACATTTCTCGGTAATCCTGGGATATATAGGCAAGCCAGAATTTTGTCGTATGAAGGCTGTATTTTACTCTTAATTTTATACAACAATTATCCCGGAAAAAAAAGCAGAAAACGTCCGGAGACTACATGTCCAATTCTGCACTAAAGTAGGAATCCTCTCCCTCTCCTCGCCTAGCCTTTTTTTGGTCGCTTTTATTCTAAGGCCTACATGGGTGCCACATTATTACGCATAGGCCCATAATGCAATACAAAGAGTTTATCCCATCCGACCCACGTGAATAAGATTCGTATTAGAAATTAGGAAAAAAAATAGGAATACAGTCGTGCCTCGTTAGTATGGACACTTTGGTTTCCGACCAAAACTGCCCACAACACGAGTCATCCATAAAAAAAGTATTTTATTGAGAAAAAATTCAGAATTAATGGCTGCTTTTTTAATTAAATTTGTAATTAAAAACAGCCGAGCTGTCGATGATATCCCCTTCTCCATGAATCCGTCGACCCGAAATGTCATGTCTGTTCTCAAACCTTGTCAGCCATCCTCTCGAGTAGCTGAAGTTAGTAATGCCTAGACATAGCAAAATTCCTTACGTCATCAGTGGTGAACCTATCAAGACGAAGGAGACGCAACCATAATGTTGAAGAGGCAGCAAGCCTTCTGTTGAAGGATTTCATCGCTCACGACAGCACCATTCGCGCGCACATTCCCGAACCACATTAAAAAGGCTGACTCCATTTCTTCGAACTAGGATGGGCGCTGTCAGACTGTGGCTGACGCTGCGATGCCGACGTTGAACCATTTATCGGAGTCCTGTATTATCGATGCTACCGTCGACCTGGCGAGGCTGAGGCCTAGTTGAACTTGGGTCCAGTCCCTCCCGTCTTGGATTGGCTGAGATGGCTTTTGCTGCTTGTATTCACAGATGTCCCGCTTCGCGCCTACGTTCAGCTCCGTTATTTTGCGTTTAACTCCCGCCATGCCAAAAGTCAGACACAGCTTGAGGGTTACAACACAGCTTGAGGGTTACAAGCTCCTGATTCTTTGCACTTTTTGTTTTGCCTAGTTAACCTTTCTGCCTTTCCGTTCTTCTGAATCTCTCATTTTTGCCTTGCACTGTTTCTGTAAGGAAGCGAGGAAGTCAAGCTGGCAGGCTGCTATGCAGAGAGCTATCGAACAGCCCCTTCCTTAGTACACGACCGCTAGCCGACTGCGAAGAGCTCAGACCTTGTCAAGGCCGCCTCGTTGACTCAAAGCGAAGCTGACATGCGGACTACCTGGGGTGCAAAATGTGGCAGTTCGGCAGCGCAAAAGTGACGAAAACCAGGAGCATGAGAAGGAAGGGCGTCCAGGACGGTCCTGGTTGCGTGCTCGTCGCTTTTCTTTGGTCGCTCTACTTCGTGAGTGTCTCTTAACTCTGACCAAAAAGCGTTAACGGCTTCATGGAACACACTTTGTGCTTTGGAGAAAAAAAACTTCAGTTCCCACCCCCACTTTTTGGTGCTTGTCTTTCTCCTATTATTTCTTTCTTACGCTTTCACCGGCCTCTCTTCTGTTCATATTCAGCAGAATTTATTGCGACCACATGTTGCTGTTTTCCCCACTGCGGCCTATCGTTGCGGCGCTTCCGCTGTTTCCAGAAATATCACGATTCTCTCCTTTCGGGCTCTTTCTTACTTCATCCAAAAAACAGCGCCAACAAACGGGGACGACAGGAAGAAACAACAGGAACAAGCGCTGTTTCTTCCTGTCGTTTGTTCGCGCTGTTTTTTGGATGATGGATCACCAACTCGCCCGCTTAACTATCCTGTTGTCTTTCTTACTTAGCGGACCCTCGGTTTGCTGTGTACGTTCCTTTCCGCTTTTGCGCCCCTCCCCCTCCTAAAACGACGACACGCCCACTTTGGTTCTTTCAAACTCCACAGGACTCGTTCAGGCATCCGGCCGTATCGGCATAGGTTGCCGGCCCTTCTTCAACTTCGGACTCCCCTGTTTTTTTCAAACGACATGTCCTTATTAACGAGACAAAAATGCATGGGCCCAAGTGGGCTGTATGCATTCTTTCCCTGTCCATTGCTCAGACAGCGAGTTTTTATATTAACGAGGCATAAATACACTGAAAAAGTTTCGTCTCCAGAAAAACTGTTCTTAATTCGGGTCGTCCATATTAACGGGGCACGAATTTTCCATAACAGCCGCTCATGAAACGACCTGTCGTGATGACTAAATCCCCAACAAAAAAAAAAAAAAAACAAAAAACGGGAAAAGACAGCAAAAGACAGCAAAAGACCAAATAATCACAAAACTCGGCCAACGCCGAGTAAACAAATGTACCGCCAGAAAATTTCGAAGAGGAGCGGTGTTGATGTTATGAGGTCCCAACCGGCCACTCCTAGGTGTTTGTCTATAATTCTGTGATCCCGTGGCGTGTTGCAATAATTGGGGAAATTGCTTCTTCGAACATTAAAAACTTACATTAAAAAATTATAGGGTTCGGAACTGCTAGGAAAGAGGGTTAAACGTGAACCACTTTGCTGTCGCGAACATCGGCTCGCCCGTCAAATTTCGCCGGACCAAAATGTCCAATTCCCCCTCGCCCCCCCCCCCCAAAAAAAAAAAAAAAAAACGATACAAATTCTTGTATGTCCGAACAGAATACTGGATGCCCTTTCGCCAACAAGTCTGAGACGAGCTTCTTCTTTGTGTCATTCACCTGTTTTCCTTTAAAGACTGAACTAATAGATTACACGGTGGTGTCTCCGAAGCTGCTTCGCCGCATGCACCGCACGTGCATCCAGAGAAACCGTTTCCCCGTTAGTGTCGTATAGTTACAGCACATAAACGTAAAATAAAGACAAGAACAACAGAAAGGAGGCGAGCAAGCAGCCCGGAGGGACCACGCTCCCTGCTGTGCACGCGCTCCTCCCTTCGCCGTCCGTCTCTAGGCATCTGGTTTTGCTCATGCAGTGAATGCCGAATTGTCACCAATACACACCAAAGGCAGCGGCGTAGGTGTGCCAGCTTCGTTTTCAGAGACTACATCGCGCCTTGCAATACTTGGAAAAAAAAAGAGAAAAACTAAATGGGGACTGCGCCGGTAAGTGGAAAGGAGGGTTGTGCTATGGGCCTCTGGAAAGATGCTAAAGAAAGAGCCAAATGTGAGGGAAGAAGCCTGTTTTCTGTTCGGAAGTGCACGAACGTAAACGTCATACGAGAAAATATATGTAAAGAAATACCATGATGACGAAAGTAATACGAAATGTCGCACACTAAAAACAGAAGAGAACTTGCTTTCCCAGAGCGTATAGAAGGCTTGAGACAATAGTACTGCACTCCTCAATGCTAGCATGTAATTGGTTTCATTGACGTATATCTCAACTGATTTTTAAAGAAAAAGACGAGTGTCTGAATATATTACTGATATCTGACCACAAAACTTTTCATCCGATAGATTTGTCCGTCTCGAGCAGACGGCAGCACAAAAGAGACACGCTCAGTTTGCCACACCAATTCGTCTGTCTAAACACCGAAATGTCGAGCCAGATACCATCTCAATACTTTTTAGCTCATAAAAACATGCAGGAGAACGCTTTTCTCTTTTTTTTTGGCGCCTAAATAAGAGATTTCAAAAGAGACCTGCCCTAACAAAGGCACAATTGAAGAGGCACATGCTTGCACAATATTCATATACTTGTCACACGAACCACTTCGTGTATGTTTACGAGCACTTACAAGACACCCTTTTCACCCACTCATCAAGATTCTGGATGAGAGGCCGGACAGCAGTTTTACAAGTGCACTCCGCTGCCATCAGTCGCAAGTACCGACAGGATATGCCCTCCCATATCGTCCCACCCAACCACCATGGACGATGGATAAACTTTGGTGCATCTTCGTGTTCCGGAATACTAAAGAAATCAATGGTGCCACTTAGAAGCGCATTGCACTTCTATCATAACTCAAACAACTTACTCTGGCGCACATCTGGTCAGAATATCTTTATTATATTCCCGTATACACCGATGGATCTGTGTCAGCACAGGCATCCGCTGCAGCTGTGGTCATAACAGCTCAAGAAACGGCTCTACATTTCCTTTTGGGACCTACTTCTACATCAACCGCTGCTGAACTTGTAGCCATTTGGGAATCTATTCGCTACATAAGTGGGGAACTACCACAAAAATGGTGTATATTTTGGAAAACTTCTTACCCCACACTGCCTACCAGTCCCTGGCACTAAATATTTTGGAGCTCCTGACATCTGCCCAGCTGCAAGGCCACAGTATAATGTTTCAATGGATCCCTGCCCACTGCGGGCTCCATTGGAATGAACAGGCCGATGTTGAAGCGAAAGGCGCACTCAGCAATGGCCTCCAAACAGCTGTGCCTTTGTCAAGAGTGGATACGCCATGCCTTCTTACCAGTTATATGAAGAAGGCTATACAGCAGCTTACTGGGACTAGCCAGACGCCCGACACATTCGTCTAAAAAGGCTCGATCGAACATTGAAATTTTATGTTCTGCGTGATATTCCGCGTCATCGGGCATGCTTGCTACATTGACTTCGTTTAAACGTGGCTTTCACGCGCAAGTACTTACATTTAATTGGACAGGTGGACTCGCCGGAATGTTCAACTTGTGGCATCCCAGAGACTGTGGACCATATATTGGTGTGCCCAGTGCATGCGTGCGAAAGAAGTGTGCTAGCCGCTTCCTTGAAGCGTTTGGACAAGAGGCCTCTGTCGGAGGAACTGTTGCTGGGCGCTTGGCAGAACAAGGGGAAGGGTGTCCAGGCAATGCGTGCTCTTTGCTGTTTTTTGTGCGCCAGCAGACTTGATTCGCGCTAGTAAAGTAACCTACTGTGCCTGTATATATATTTCGTATGCCTTCTCCCACATCGTCACCCATCATGATCTTTCTACTCTCCTTCCCCTTTCCCAGTGCAGAGCAGCAGGCCAGATTTGAATTATTCCGGCCTACCTATCTGCCTTTTCTTTCAATACATCCATCTATCTATCTTATATTTTATTCGGTCAGAAGGTAGTGCTTTTCTCTATTACGACATCGCATTACTATTTGAAATTGATTGCATCCACATGTATTCATGCTCAGAAAACGCGCAAACCCCTTTGCCACGCCTCGTCGAAATATATGATCTCGAGAGCGGAATTGAAAAAGCAGGACACTGATGTAAATTGTTCTGCAAAACATTACTTGTGGTTTAATTCTGGTTAACCCTAGTTGAATTCCGATAGCAACGTCGGAAGCTTATTTTGCCTGCTACATTGTTCCCCTGCTACATTATTGGGGACACTCATCCTTTAAGGGTATGAGGTGAGAGCATACCTTACCAATCTTCCTCGGCTGTTCAAGTAGGCGACGGCTCGAAACCTGGCGCAGTATTGCTATCTCAATAAAGTGCAAAAGAGGGCAAATGAGGAATAATTTCACTCGGCAGATTTATTTCCTGCCAGCTAGTTTTTGCCCTACTGCTTGTTTAGACGTCCTTGGTACGACAGAGCACGTGTGACCTTATGCGGAAAACATTTAGAAGCGCATCCCACTTCTCATATCATAAATCGTGTTACGTACGCAGCATTCGGACGAACCTCGCATGGGGCGTGCGGCAACGTAGCGCGAATTTCTGGTTCCCGTGATAAGAAAACTGCAAAGAGCCCGGCTTGGGAGGGCGCATCAGCGAGGAAAAAGCGCAGAAACGCCCCGTGACGAGCCCGTTGTCCATGCGGTGATCGGGAAGAAACAAATATCAATAAAAGCTTTCACCAGCTTTAGTCAGCAGCAGTGAACGCACGGAGAGCATTATCTCGCACCAGATCACTATCACTTCGCGGCGCTGACGACAGGCCGTCATCGTACTTTTTTCGACAACGTTCACGCGTAACATTTTTTTTAGCTGACGCGTAGAGTGGTAACGCTATTCTTTTTTTTAGCGAAACGAGTAACGTATTCAGTTGGTAACATGTAGCCTGTTATAAAACCCGATTCCAGGCGGATTGCTTTTCGTGCTATCCAGCAAACTGGATAATCGCCAAGGATAAAGGGAGCATATTTAATGCGCTGCTATTCCAGAGATAAAATAGGAATCAGGGTGAATGCATATAAAAGAGGTAATCAACTAAACTTGACATTGTTATTTATTACTGCAGTTTCTGACTTAAATGCAAATAAAAATTGGCCAGGAATAGTTAAGAGCGTGGGAGATGCGGTATATTTGTGCTCGCGTGTTCGATCCTACCCGAGTTTGCGGCTCTTGCAAATTGGGCCCCGACGATCGTTGAGCCAGACGAGGCCCTCGGATGAAGAGCGGAATCCGGGTGGAACGTTGCTGCAATCCCGTCTTCACCTAAATCTTCGGGACCTTGGGGTAATACGCAGGAGCACATTTAAACAGAGGAAAAGAAGCAGTCTTTTCAAGGCTTTTAAAGGATGACTAGTTAATGTGGATGCTTCGGTGAATTTATGGTCCATAGTTCTTGATGTAACGGACGCTGGCGAGAAGTGGATAGGTTAACGGAAGTAGGCTATCCTTCGTATCTTCTTACTTTAGTTGCACAAAAAAATTCAGAAATAGGCAGACAATCAACATTGGTCAACGTGGTGAGGCTAAGCAGGCAAAATTATTCGCCAAAAAAGTAAACAAAACGCTGTCGTTATTCCATATTGCCACACTTTCTCACATAACCTAAGAAGGTCAAGGGCCACACAGAAGTGAAAGCGGTCTTTTCCGCTCGAGAGAAGCTGTCTAAGATTT
Source organism: Amblyomma maculatum (assembly GCF_055883805.1). NCBI lineage: Eukaryota > Metazoa > Arthropoda > Arachnida > Ixodida > Ixodidae > Amblyomma > Amblyomma maculatum. Next base: position 301,457,398 of record NC_139344.1, on the reverse strand, counting down.
TCAGTGGCGTTAACCCTCGGCAATGAAAAACAGCTATCTGTAAAAAGAATCAGAGAAACCTTTTCGTTCCATGGGATAAGAAACTGGTCACTCCATTCCTTTGAAGTACTGCAAAATGTGCATTGGGCAAACGGGCAGATGTCTAAACGACCGGTTGCGTGAACACAAGAACAATGTAAAAAACGGTGTCAAAAACCACTCAGCGGCTAATTGCAGGAAATGTTCCCGTTGCCATCCAGAATTCTATGAATGTGAAGTCATCTGTCATCACGCAGACGAGCTCACAAAAGAGCTGATTGAGGCATTTGTTTGTTTATAGCAGTTTGTAGCAAAAATACAATTTTTGCCGTGGGACCGAGGCTAAAGGTGACGTACAAGTCACCTGACTGGGCCTTCGGCACCACAATTGACATGTGCAACACAACGCAGCAGGCACAGAGCAGCACAAAATAGTCAGTCATATGTGAGAATGTAATACAAACACAAACCAGGGGCAAAACACATAAAATATAATCTTTAACATACATCAAGGTAACAGTGTCAACAGTAATTGGTATTACACAACGGAAATTTAACAACGTATATCTAGCAAAGACGCATGCGTCAGCACACCATCGGTTCGTTCCACAAAGAAATCAGGGGGGGGGGGGGATAATTTTGTAACGCTCTCAATTTCACTCTCAAGGTTTAGAGCGTAACGTCAAAATGACATGGCTATGGCGTGAACCTGAGACGTCAACCGTGACGGATTACGAAATCGACCAATTACTAGTGACTTGTAGCATAGCGCCACTCCTGAAGTCCCCGTTCCGCGGTCAAGGCTGCTGCTACACGGTTGCCACAACCGTGGCCGAGGTCTACAAGGAACCATCTCCTAACTTTTTGTGAAACAGCGCAGTGAATACGCAAAACAGAAATTGAACAATGATTTATTTTGCGTTGGAACAGGGTTTATAACTATAATAACACCAAGCATAAGCAGATGCTTTTCAAAGTTTGATATTAAATTTGCTCCTCAGTAATTTTTGTCTTCGCCAGGGCGCGCTGACGGTCTTAAAGAGAGTGCACATGGTGGCTCGAAAAAAAAAAACAGCTCATTCCTCGGCTAGTAGCTGCCCCCCACGCGTCGTCTAAATTCCGGGCCCTGTGCGGATGTCGTTAGTAGCTGGACAAATCTAATTGAAAGCAGTGAAGGCTATGAACCTGCAGTTATCACCGTGAAGCGTTTGGCACGAAAATTGACAAAGTCAACATGCTGAAGGATGTCAGCGTTGTCCATCGGTGCTTAACTAGAGATGCCAAAAGCGACGAGTAGGAAGTATGCGATCTGCTGTTCTGTTTGCTTCAGTTCAGTTCAGTCGTGTCCGACTCTTCGTAACCCTATGGACCATATCGCGCCACGCTTTCCGGTCTCTCACTATCTTTCTAACATCACATAACTTCATCTGCAGCGCCTCGGGGATGCTATCTAACCATCGCGTTCGCTACCTACCCTTTCTCCGGCGACCCTCAACCTTTCCCAACATCAACTCTTTCTCCAGCGACTCCTCTCTTCTCATCAGATGACCAAAGTAGCTGAGCTTTAACTTTAGAATTTGACCCTCCAATGAGCAGTCAGGGTTTATGGTCGACAATATCGACTGATTTGATCTTCTGGCAGTCCAAGGAACTCTCAAGAGTCTCCGCCAGCACCACAATTCAAACGCGTCAATTCTTCGGCGGTCAGCCTTCTTCACAGACCAACTCTCGCATCATACATCACAACTGGAAAGACCATAGCACGAGTTATGCGGATCTTGGTTGGCAGACTAATGTCTCTGCTCTTTACTAGGTGGTCAAGACTAGCCATGGCTCTCTTTCCCAGAAGCAGGCGTCTCCTAATTTCATGGGTGCAGTTTCCTTCCGGGGTAAGCTTGGAGCCCAAGAAGAGAAAATCTGTCACAGCTTCTACTTCTTGTCCCTTGATGCTGCAGGGCTTGATAGGGCAAGACGCCATGATCTTTGTCTTTTTAATGTTCAGTTTAAGCCCAAACTTCTCACTCTCTTCTTGTACGCGCATCAGAAGTCTCTTGAGTTCCACTTCACTTTCTGCCATTAAAGTGGTATCATCCGCATATCTAAGGTTGTTGATACGTTTTCCAGTAATCTTCACTCCAGCTGAAGACTCGTCCAGACCGGCCTTCCTCATGATGCACTCAGCATATAGGTTAAATAGGCAGGGCGACAGTATGCAGCATTGTCTCACTCCTTTCTCAATCGGAAATTAATCAGTAAGACCATGCCCAGTTCTGACTGTGGCCTCTTGCCCTTCTACAGGTTCATGAGGAGACAGATGAAGTGAATTGGAACTTCCATCTCTTGGAGAGCTTGCCACAATCTGCTGTGATCTACGCAGTCAAACGCTTTCGCATAATCAATAAAGCAGAAGTAGATGGGTTTCTGGAACTCTCTTGCTTTTTCCGTGATCCAGCGAAGGTTGGCAATCTGGTCTCTAGTTCCTCTGCCCTTGCGAAACCCAACTTGCACGTCCGGAAGCTCCCGATCCACATACTGCTGCAGCCTACCTTGGAGGATTTTCCACATCACCTTGCTAGCATGCGAAATAAGCGCGATCGTGCGGTAGTTGGAACAATCTTTGGCACTGCCTTTCTGCCTTTCTGCCTTCTGACATAATGTATACAGAACGTTAACAGCGTCATGGTTGAGGTTTTGAAGCAACTCAGCTGGAATGCCATCAACTTCGTTAGCTTTGTTCTTAGCAAGGCTGGCTAAGGCCCATTCAACTTCACGCTTCAGGATGCCCGGCTCGAGATCAGTAATCACAACCGTCTTATGTTGGGTTTGCACATCCGGGTCCTTCTTGTACAGTTCTTCTGTGTATTCCTGCCACCTCTCCTTTATCTCTGAGGCTTCAGTGAGGTCCCTGCCTCGTTTGTCCCTTATCACGCCCAGCTTAGCACAGAAGCTTTCTATGATATCTTTGATTGTCTTATTCAGAGCTCTTGTGTTCCTCAGTTGGCCGTTGTCATCAACTGCTTGGCACTATGTTCAGGAAGGCATCCTTATCTCTCCTTGCTATTTTCTCAAAATCCGCATTGAGAACCTTGTATCTTTCTCTTCCTTGCGTTTAGTTTACCTTGCGTCATAGATCTTACATTCCATGTTGCTATGTGATATATCTCCTTGCAATATCGGACTTTCCGGTCGCTTCCCGACCCATCCACAACTGAGCGTCCTTTTGGCTTTAGCCCAGCCGCTTCCTTCGTCCTGGAGCTACTAGGAATCGCCCTTTGTTCATCCCTAGTAACACGCGGGACGCCTTCTAACCTGGGGGGCTCATCTTCCGGCGCCGTATCATTAATGCTATTGTGACTGGCCATAGGGTTTTCTTAGCAGGGAACACTGGAGTAGGTTGCCATTACCTTCTCCAGTGAATCACATTTTGTCAGAACTCTATGCCGTGACCTGTCTATCTTGGGTGGCCCTACACTGCAGAGCTCACAACTTCAAGTTTCGCAAGCCCCTCCGCCACGACAAGGCAGTGCTTACAAAAATACAAAAGGCCATGAAGGCTTCACTACTTCATCTTCCGATAGAGGAAGGAAGTTTGCAGTTGCAGTAAGGCAAGTGACAGCTGCTATGCAAGAACTGGCAAATACAGTGCGGTAAACGAGATCCGACGCACGACCCCTTATGCAAGCCACGGTGACAGTCACTCCTGTACTCCGCAGATAGTTGACTCCGCCCACCTCGGGCTCTGTTCCTGATATTCCATTGGTGTTGCTGCTGCTCCCTTTCATTCATGTTCAGTTGTTTGCTTATTCTGTGTAACGTAAAGAAACTGTGGTGTTTATGCCCCGTTTGGATTGTGCACAGAGAAAGAAAACACTTTGAAGAAATCTGTTATAGTGACCGAGGCGAGACCTAGCTTGTTCAGCCAGGTCTGGGCAGGGATGTGTAGTATGTTGCATTGCGCACAGCAGGCAGTGTGTTGGTGGCGCATTGCTGGAAGATCTCTCTGAAGTTGCCGTAGCGGCTGTTCCTATTGAGCGGCATGCTCAACAGTTGATACCAGTCATGCTCCAGGGTCAATGCGTTGGCAATCCCTAGTCCCTTCACTCTGTATTTAAACGGGAGGTATACAGCTATTGAACCCTTTCGACATCTCTCGCTGGGTCATCTCGAAGACAACTGCTGGAAAGAAAAGGGAACTTGCCTCTGTGCGTTTGTTCAAATAATGTGCGAGTGGGAACGAGACCTTTTGATTAGAAAACGAGCCTTGCAGATAAGTCGACTTACAGCAAGTGGTGCATTGCACACATCAATGCATATATTCAAGATCGTTCGATGTTACCGACACGGGTTTTTTTAGACCTTACCCAGGAAAAAGTCGCAGGCGTTCAGCAGGCCTTCGTTCACATTTCGGCGTACAGGAGTATAACGCTAATCGAACGGGTCGTGGCGGAGGCGTTCATCCGGCAGGGCAGCGAGGGTCACGAATGTGCATGTTCGCGTCACAGATCTGAGATAAAACAGGCCCAAGTTTACTATGACCTTCCAAACGCATAGCCAAAAGCACGCAGTCAAAAACAAAATCTACTCAATATTGCGATGTCCACAACGTAGAACCCTTTGCCTAGAGAGTAGTTTCCGTCTCACCGCGGCGCCTTGAAGGTAATGAGCGTTCCGCTACCGGGCATACGCACTTGCTTATCGCCGCCTTTGCAATGCAACGTTCTTACGTTCCTAGCGCAAGTTGAAAGCGTACGATAGCACAAAAAAAAAACGCGATAGCAAAAAAAAAAAAAAAAAAAAAAAAAAATGCGGCCGCGGCCGCAGTGACTGCGCACTCGCCGGTGAGCCTTAGTTCATCGATGTTCGTCGGCAATCCCCGCACAGCCACTGCACTTTCTGCGGGTTTCCCAGTTGGACGGAGTCGGAACAACTATACCGGCACGTCGAAAGCGTCTTCGTACTCTCATCGCCGTGGATCTGATCGACACAACTGTCTCAGAGCTAGCGCATCGCAAGGAACACAGCCGCCATTTTCGCTCTACTCAAGTTGACTGGTTTTGGGGTTCCCTTGTTTCGCTCACAATTTCAGTGAATATTCAGCGCATGGGCAACGTCAGCACTTTAGTTTTGTTCATGATATAAACCGCAGTCACCTGTGAGGTCAGTGATGACGCAAAAATTGAATATGTCGGCCGACCAATAGGAGCGGGGCAAGTTGAGCGCTTTGAAACTGATTTTGCACTGAGCGTTACAGAATCCCCCTCCCCCAGGTTTCTTTCTGCTAGCAGGTGAGCGACGCTTTTCATGTTTTTCTCTGATGCGCAGCTCAGCTAGAAATATATGAGCCACGACCTGTCAGTTGTTTTGTTTGCCTCTCGTCCGTTGCGCCTATAAAATCAAGAACGATATCTTGTGTACTGTTAGAAAATCAAGTATCAGTATAAATAGTATAACTTATACTGACGTTATGCCTAAAACGAACGCCGAAAACATTTCATCAAGTCTGTGAATAACAGTTTCTTTCAACCGAATGCTTGCAGCCTGCGTCCAAAGAGTCGCAAGTGAGTCACCGTTTTCATGAGTTAAATTTCAAATTCGATGGCTTGATTTTTTTCGAAAACATGGTTTTCAGATGCTTGCAATGTGGTTGAAATAAGCGACTACTCTAGTATATACCTAATTCACAGTGATAGGCGTGGAGGAGGAGTATCGGTTTATGTATAGAGAGGCAAGGCTCATTATATGATATCGGAACGCAGTGTTATGAACAGTCATGCAAATATCCTGACAGTGTGTATAAATAGTATTCTAGTTATTGGTGTGTGCCGTCCCCACAGATTCTAGTCGTGAATTTCGCTGAACAAACTCTGTATCAAGAAACAATTTGAAAGCTTTTGTCGTTGCAACTTTGTTGTGCTAGGCGATGCTTCATACTTGGGCTGATTCAATGTATTTATTGATGTGAATTTTAGCAACTTTGCGCAGTATTATAAAGGTGGACATTGGCGAAATTATGCCCATCGTTTCAACCAATACCATCAAATTGATCATTAATGAAAACAGCTGACTCATTTCGCGGTCTTGAACGACTGGGATGGATGGATGGATGGATGGAATATAGGAGCGTCCCCTTTGAAACGGGGTGGTAGCAGTAGCTATCATGCTCATTTTTCTCCATTTATCTTAATTATTGATTTAGATTGGTTAACTAATTAAACCATCATTCTATTTATTAAATTTTGTTCCTACATTACCAACATTATGTCACTTCTCTGCTTTTCAGCCACCAATCTTCCAGTCGTTTTTTGCTAGTTTCCACCGCCGGTTTATTCACCCGGCCACTGTTATCTCCAAACGCAAGAGCTTCAGGAACAGTGATTGCGCCTGCACCAACTTCCGGATGGATACCATTACATTCGAGTATAATATGGGCAATTGTTTCACTGGAGTTTCCACATACAGCACATGCGTCATCTCCATTGTTAAATTTCTTTTTGTAGCTGCGTGTTCTAAGGCACCCTGATCTAGCTTCAAAAAGTAGGGCACTGCCTCTTGAGTTATCAAAGAAATCTTTCTTCCTGATCTGCATTTTCCACTTTCGGTATAATTCCACACTCTTTTTCTTTTCCATCGAATTTATCCAATTTTTACCTTCTGTGTTTTTCACCTGTTGCTTAATGCTCTTTATTTCTCCGTCCTTGTTACTAGCATACTTACTAGTTAGTTTCCTAGTTCTTTTCCTCCATTGTGAGTCAACGCTGTTTAGGTACAGGTATTTAAATACTTTAGCTGCCCATCTGTTACTGTCCAATTTCCTCAGGCGTTCCACATATAATATTTTACTCTGAGCTTCCCGTACTTCTAAATATGCCCAGCCCATATCTCCCTGTACCGCCTCATTTGTAGTTTTGCCGTGGGCACCTAGTGCTAATCGTCCAACGGATCTCTGATTTGTTTCTAATATCGACTGTACCTCTGATTTCAGGCACAAAACCGCATTTCCGAAAATAAGTACGGGCACCATAATTCCTTTCCAAAAACCCCTCAAAACCTCATACCTATTGTATCCCCACAATGCCTTATGCTTCATTATCCCGGCATTCCTTCGCCCTTTGGCCTTAAGTGATTGCTCATGCTTTCGAATGTATGCCAATGCTTCGTTGACCCATACCCCAGATATTGATATTCTGCTACTCTAGGTATTTCAAAGCCTTGTATTTTAAGACCCTGATCAGTTGAGCCGTTGAAAATCATCTGACCCGACTTAACTGCGCTGAAACTGAAGCCTAGAGCGTCCCCTTCGTCTCCGCAATACTTAACTAGAGTTTGCAATTCTTCCAGACTCTCAGCTAGCAGCACAATATCGTCTGCATACATTAAACCGGGGAGGCGCTGCTCTACTGCCTTTCCACCTAATTTATATGACAGGTTAAAACCTAGGTTACTGTCTTGTATCCTCCGTTCCAGGTTTATCATATAAAGCATGAACAGCAGCGCTGATAGAGGACAGCCTTGTCTTAATCCTTTGCATATTTTGACATCTTCCGTACTTCTAATCCCTTCCCACGTAATTTCTACTTTGTTATCCCGGTATATTTTCTGTAGGAACTCTATTATCTCATAACCGATACCTGCTTCTTTTAATATGTTCCACAGGAGTTCCCTGCTTACGTTGTCGTACGCCCCGTTTATGTCCAGGAAGGCCAAATACAAAGGTCTATTTTCCACTCTAGATATTTCAACGCATTGGGCAATCACGAACAGGCTATCATCTAAGCGCCTACCATTTCTAAAGCCGTTCTGAAGTTCTCCGAGTATCTTGTTACTTTCAACCCATGCTTGCACCTTTAATTTCACCGCCTGCATGGCTAACCTGTACAAAACAGATGTTATGGTAATCGGCCTGGAGGATTTTATGTGCATCCTGTCTCCTTTCCCTTTATAAATCAAATTCATTTTACTCTGCCGCCAGCTGTCCGGAATTTGCTTATTCGTTATGACTGTTTCCAGAGCTTTTAACAACGTTTCCTTACTTTTTGGACCGAGTTCATTAATCAGCTTGATCGGAATTCCATCTATTCCTGTAGATTTGTTTTTAGGAATATTTTGTTCTGCCTTTTTCCAGTTTAGATTTCTAAGCTGCTTTGTATTCTGCTACCTTGTGTTGCTTCCTGATTTGCAGAGATTACCCTATCGTCGCTCTTAAATGACTCGGCTATAACTGATGTAATGTAGTTCACTGCGTTATCTCCCTTTAATCAATTTCCCTCGTTATTTTGAATCCGATCCTGCTTTCTCTGATTCTTCTTCCGTAGCCAGCTTATATGGTTGCAGGATTTTCTTGCTCCGCCTCTAGAGGCATCGTGTATATCAGCCATCCAGCGATTGGTGGACTGTCTTATTTTACTTTGGACGAGGGCCTGCACCTGAAGTTTCTTTTGTCGATAGCATTCCCATTTTTGGTCGATTTCCTCCTGAGATACCTGTGCTTTCTTTGCCATTCGGTGTTCACTTGAAGCAGCCCGCCGTTGTTCAATAGCTTCCCTGATTTCCTTATTCCACCAGCTCCGAGGCTTCCTCTTTCCATTCCAGCGGTTTGCTACTTTAACCTCCTGAATTTACTCCTTATGAGTAGTTCTACCTGTTCATAATCCCAGTCTTCCATGGGGCTTTTCTCTATTGCTTCCTCTATGTCTGCTGCTATCTGCGCTATTTGATCGTCGTTTAATTTTGCGTTTACGTTTTGTCTAAGTTCCATTTCTCTTTTCATCAAGGGCCCAATCTGCAGACTAATACGTTTATGGTCACTTCCCAGACTACACTCCCCTTCTTCGTCTATTTCTATTTTTGTGACCTTGCTATAAATTTCCTGCGACATTAGACAATAGTCAATGGTCGTCTGCCTATTGCGGAATTCCCACGTGATTTGGCCTTCCATTTTGTTTCTCTATTTACTATAACTAGATCGTGTCGCTCACAGAAATCTAGCATTAGCTTGCCGTTACAATCCGTGTATCTATCCAGATCGTCGATGTGGCCGTTCATGTCCCCCAGTAGAATAATATTGGCCCCGTTTCCAAACTGGCTTATATCGTCACTGAGACATTCAACAAGATCCCGGTTTTCTTGCCTGTATTGATGTCCTGTTCCTAAATAAACTACCCCTAGCCATGTCCTTATGCCGGCAATTGTTCCAGAAACCCAGATATGCTCTTTACAAGATGATTTAATTATTTGCCAATTTGTTCCCTGGTGTATCAACATACCTACCCCTCCACCCTTTTTTTCCGTTCTCGTTCTGTTGCACCCTTCCCAGACGTAGCCTTCTATAAACGGCGGATCTTCTAGATCCCTGAGATAAGTCTCGCAAAGAGCGTACACACCTATTTTGTCATCCTTCAACTGCTGTTCTATCTCTAGCCATTTCGCTCTTTTTCTACCTCCTTGCATGTTTATGTAGCTGATCCTAGTGTTAAATTTCTTTTTTTGTACTTTTCTTTCTCGACCAACTCTTTGCCATTTTTGGGGGCTCGGCCTCCATTATTACACTTTCTTCTGCTTCACTTCTAACTACCTCTGTGCACGGAGTCCTCGGGGACCCCCTAAAAAAGCTACAGCCCTGCCTGCCAGGCACCAGCCGATCTCTGCTCCCACCCTTCTGTTAAAATGAATGCCATCTCGCTGAAAAGCCCTACCAAAACCTGCTTTATGTACCTCCCTGTTTACCTCAACCACTTCGAAACGCTTCTCCAGGCTTAACTTTCTTATGTCCTGGTTAACTGTCACCACGCCCTTTTCCATCTTTCCGTTCAATCCTAGCACCTCTGGTACTGTGCATACAACTATCTGCGTCTGCTGTGCTATCTCCCTGATCTCGTCAACTCCCTTAGCTAAACTTTCCACCACTCCTGCAGCGTCACCATTTAGGACATCGTTTATCCCCGCGGCTACTATTACCATACTGCGCTCTGCGGAATTCTTCAACAGCCTATTTTTACTCTCTTTTAGCACTGCCCTCATTGTTCTCCCTGGGAAGGCTCCAACCAAGACTCTCTTATCACCCTTACACGTTCCAAGATATCTCGCTTGCACCTGTTCATGTTAGAATCTCTGGTGATAAGCACCTGGGCCTTCTCTCTCCCTCTCCCAACTGTTGGCTCCTTCTTTCGATTATCTGTGTCCTTATTTCTGGGATTTTCATTCTTCCTTACTTCTTCCTTTTTTTTCCGGCGTCTTAGCTGCTTCTAAATAACTCTGACGGTTCGGATCCGCCTGACCCACTTTGCTTATGCCTTCCATGCCAGAGCTGGCCCCTGCCACGTGGGCCGCATTGGAATGTTCATCCTCGTTGGTTCCAAGGATAAAGTCGGCCCCTTTTTTTTTTAATTTGAGTAAGCTGTCCAAGCAGTTTCCAGATTCCAAGCAATAAACTTGGAGACTCATACAAGTCTCGTAGTTTATTTGTAGGAATCCTTGAAAGGTTTATCATGAAGCGTTTCCGTTTCGAAATGAAAGACACTGCTACTCTGTTGCCACTGCTACGACCAATACTATCGATAGAGTAGACAATTCAACTTACATAATCAGGCAATTTTCCCGACCCACTGTACAGAACGCCTTTCAATAGAAATGAAATAGGGAATATTTTAACCACCCGCGTAGTAATAGTGCTCGTGGAACTGACGAAGTTTAAATCGTGCACAGTTAAATCTATAGCAGACGCGATTACTGAAGTGTTACCCTATATATTTGCAATTTAAGGTTAACAATTGGACGATTCCAACCAGAAATAAAAATAGTCCGTTTAACCGTCGTTCAGAAGGAAGATGTAAACGACCTGAGTAACTACAGACGAATTTCTATATCATGTTTTTTTTTTAAAAAGCTGTGGAGCATGTTATTAACGAGGGTTTATATGATTTCAATAACCAACGTATTATTGCAAAACATTAGTACGCATTTAAATAAAATAAAACAACAAAGATCGTTTTATTTACAATAAACAAACAATTACTCTACAGAATAGAAAAGAATGAACCTAAGTTGGAGTACTCCAATACATATAAAAGGTTTTTGATTCAGTTAGACAGGCTGTTCTTAAGTTAAAACAATATGATGTAAGGGGCAGACCCCTAGATTTGTTTCGTAGTTACCTTACAAACAGGTCGCAAACATACAAATAAACACTGCAAGCATAGTCAGTGTGCCCTAAGATTTAATATTACGCCGGGTACTTTTCCGGTTTATAAAAGCAATATAATTATAACATCTGCCACTAATGATACTGTTATCTATGCTGACAGTATTAATGTGTTTTCTTCCAGTCAATAACATCGATATATTGCAGGAAAGCGCAAACAGATGGCTTACAATGGTTTGGCTAAAAGCAAACTTGCTGGAACTGAACGTTTCTAGAGCGACATGGGCAAAAAACAAACTTATTCCTGCGAAATCTAACCTTAAACAAGCTAGGCTAACACGGGAATGTTCTGTAAAATCTTTAGGCATTGTACTCCAGGAACATATGTTTTGGAATGAATACAAAGACTACAAGAACAAGAAAAGTTGTTCCTCTCTTGACATTCTAAGGAAAGCGCGTTTCTTTTATTTACGCTAACTTTATTGACCGAAGTCAGTAAAGCTTAACCTACAGGTATATAACTATTTTGTTTACTCACACATACAATACTGCTTGCATGCATGGTACCTGACCACTGAAGCCAATAAAGAAAGCATACATACTTTGTAAAAAAAAAGCGGTACGAGCTATTGTTATAACTTATCCTGTAGTGGTAGCAATGCAGAACTTTTCCTTAAACGCAAACTTGTTAAAGTTGATCACGATTACAAGAAGAAATTGGCTGTATATTTCAGAACCGGTGTGAATGAGAATAAGAAAAGTTTGAGCGCACAATATTTAGTTTAGAATCTCACAGTCAAGTCTGACCAGAGATATGAAAACTGTGTGCATAACATGATCCTTGTGCAAAGGACCTGAATCCTGTTTTAACGCGACAGCGTTAATGCGCTCGTGTCGCAGAAAAGCCGGTGTCGTCGGCGTCGGCGGCGTTGGCCGTGAGCGATAAATCCCGGCATGCACTGCATAAATAAAAAGCAACTTCCAAGATGGGCTGGGTGGGAATCGAACCAGGGTCTCCGGAGTGTGAGACGGATACGCTACCACTCAGCCACGAGTTCTTTTTTTTCTCTTTATTGCCTGACTTCAGCACAATACACAAAACCACTTACAGGGCACAACGAGCATTCATTAATACAACAATCATCCAGGTGGGTTGTGGCGTCGTCGTGCTAAAATTCTCTTAGGGTCACTAATGGCTCCAATCTTCCGAGCCACTCGGGAGCTTCAGGAGCAAGTTTCTGAATTTCAATATATCTATTCATGGCTTCCCGAAAATAGATCCGTGCTGGCCGTGCGTCAGGATCGCAATGGTATCCTGCCATTCTCGAGCGCCAAATACAGTGGAGGGCCATTAGCATAATAAGGTCAAATGGCACCCCATCCTCATTCTCTACTGGCAAGTACCTAATACCATGCGAGTCTAATGGAAATTCCTTTTTTAAAGTCCTTTGTAAAATATCCCAAAAGTACACCCCTTCCCCACAATGCAGGAAAACGTGGTCTATAGTTTCTGGCTGTTTACAAATTAAGCAATGCGAACCCCAAGGTAAAAATAAATTCATTTCCAAGAAATTCTTTACTAGCAGTGTTTCCGTGTGTAACTTAAAGAAAAACGTTTTTGCATTTGACGGGACCTGCATCGCCTTCACCCGCTTAAGTACGTCGCGTCCTGGTCCTCCACTGTATAAGGCCCTGTACATTGGTATGGGTAGAACTACGTCGCACAAATCCTTGTACAGCTTCTTCCTGCTAACACAAGATAAATATTCATAAGAAAATCGAACAGACAGGAATCGCACACTAGCGACAACTTCTCTAAAATAACCAAAAATGCGTCCCGATACACTTTCGGTCGAGACAACAAAGTCCGGCAGTGCATTTCCGAGCCTTAATTGGCACACAGTACGCAAAAATGGATCTTTTACATCGCGAACAAAAAAAAATCTGCTGACAATCTGTCGTAGAAACAAATGCCCCAAACCCAGTCCACCGTCCTTCACCCGCCTAAACAAACTTGTACGGCTACATCGTTCCCATTCTGCTGCCCACACAAAAATGGCAAATATCCGATGCAGTCTCTGTACGTTCATCCTTGCACAATGCAACACTTGCATCACATACCACAACTTCGACATAAAAAACATATTGCACACTGTGGCCCTGACGAAAACTGACAATTGTTGTCCTTTCCACCCCTCCACCTTTTCCCGCATGGCTTGAGTCTGTGCCCTCCAGTACGATTCGCTATCGCGATAACTATCTAGTGGACTCCCAAGTACTTTACTGGTGTTGTCACCCAGGACATGTTTGCGAACTTCTCGGGCGCCGTTGGCCATTCTCCGTGCCAAAGCCCCAGGGACTTTGACCAATTTACTTTACTGCCTGAAACCTTTGTGAATTCTTTTACAGACGACACGGCCTCGATTACCCCTTCGCGATTCACTGCGAATACAGCCACATCGTCCGCATATGCCAGCAGCTTAACCTCTGCAGCTTGAAATTGGAAGCCACGAATTTTGTCGTTTTCTATGATATTTAAACACAGTGTCTCGATGTAAATGCAGAATAGCAGAGGGCTGAGGGGACAACCTTGGCGCACCGATCGCTGCACGTTTATGGGGGCCCCCAAACTCTTATTTACAATCAATCTTGTTGTGCAGCTTCGGTACGCCATGGCCACTCCCTCGCGAATGACGGACCCTACATTCACATGGTCGAGTATGCAGAACAGGATTTCATGTGAGACACAATCAAATGCTTTCTCCAGATCAAACTGAAGGATGGCTACACGACTGTTTGTGTGATCACAACACTCAAGCACACTCCTCACTTTATGCACATTGGAAACAATGGATCTACCTTTGATCCCACACGTCTGGTGTGGTCCAACTAACTGTTGAATTACTGACTGTAGTCTACGGGCTAGAATTTTCATAAACACTTTGTAGTCTACATTCGTGAGTGCGATAGGGCGATATGCTGTAACCTGTTGTAACTTTTCTGCTTCATTGTATTTAGGAATCAACACTGTGTGGGATTTGCCATAAGACGGGGGCAATACATTTACGTTGTAGGACTCGTTGTACACGGCTGTCAGTACCGGCACTATTTCATGTTTGTATGCTTTGTAGAACGCCGCGCTTAACCCGTCGGGGCCGGGAGGTTTTCCCGGGTTCAATTTTTCTATGGCAAGCTCGACCTCCGACGCGGTTATTGACAGCTCCAGCCTATCTTTCTGCTCATCATCTAATCGCGGTAAAGCGCCCAGAAACTTTCCTTTGAATGCGTTTACTTCCACGTCTTGCTTTGTAAACAGCGTTCGATAATATTCGAGAAACGCCTGCTGGATATGACCACTTTCTCCAGATAACGTTCCGCCCCATTCGATCAGTTCAATGTGATTTCTCTGAGCATGCGCCTTCTCGATTCCTAGTGCTCGTTTAGACGGTGTTTCCCCAGCAGCTATATCTTGCGCCTTCACCCGCACAAGCGCGCCACGATAGCGCTCTTCCTCGAACAGTTCAATCCTGTTTTGTTATTTTCCTAATATCGTCCATCCATTTACCAGGCTCTTCGCTTTCTTTTTCAAGTAGTCTAGCCAGCAAGGATCTTAAATTGTCCTCCTCACGCTTCTCTTCTTGTCGTATACAGCTTGACCGCTCGATTGCTGCTATCTTTATTTGCTCTTTGCAAAGTTCCCACTGCTGCCATATTTTCATCTCCCCCCTAGACTCTATTTTGTCAATTTGTTCGCTTACTTTCCTACTAAAGATATCATCTGTAATGAGCTTATTATTTAATTTCCACGTCTCCCACGAAAACTGATTGCCTCGCTATTTTGTCCCTATCCCGCACTCTACTAAACAATGATCAGAAAATGAAATTGGTACTACATTGTAACTAGTGCATTTTGATATGACGTCTGTAGACACATAAATGCGATCCAGCCGCGCGTGGCTTGACCGCTGGAAATGTGTAAACTTCACACAACGCGTTCCTTCTAAACATTCCGCCACGTCGTCCAGGTCGCTAGTGTCTATAATTTCTGAGAGAGCCTCAGTACTTCTGTCCTTAAACGCCCTTGTACTGGATTTATCACAGCCTCTCAAGACGCAATTAAAGTCGCCCATGACAATCAGGGATTTATCACAACTGATGTACTTTTGTACGTTTTGAAAAAAGGCTACCCTCTCATCTACAACATTTGGAGCGTACACACTAATAATGCGCCAATACCTTTTGTTGTACAGAAGATCAACCCAAACACATCTGCCCGACGGACATGCCATATGTGCCTGAACCTCGAGTCCGGGTAATTTCTTAACAAAAATAACACAGCCCGCAGACGTGCCAATTGCGTGGCTCACTACAGCAAAATACCTAGACGTGAAACGTCGCACCATGTTACCGGTCTCTTCTTCCCCGTCAACTTTCGTTTCCTGCACGGCCAGGACGTCGATGTCATGCTCAGTTAAAAGGCGGTACACCTGGCCCTGCTTCTTCTTGCTTGCCAGTCCCCTGACATTAAGTGTACCTACTTTTATCGGAGCCGCAGAAGCCATTTTCATACAAAGGAAAGAGGCCGGTAACATGGTGCTTACCTCTCGCGTCTAGCGCGTGGCTAGACAACGTCTTTGACACCGGAGCCATCCGGTGCTGGCGGCAGGCCTGACTGCGGTGGCGGTTTGTCGTGGTCTCTCCTCTCCGCCGACACATTAGATCGCGACCGCAAAGTGGACCGCCGTCCTTGGCTGGTTTTTGCCGGCGGCTCCTCGACGCTGGAAGCTGTCGCCTTATCTCCCTCAGCACTGGTCTGGGCGTGGGACCGCTTCGATGGGGCAGGAACGCCGGTGGAGCGGGCGGCGTTCTTGTCATGGTTCTGCTCAAACAGAGACGCTGGTTCTGCTTCCTTGAGTGCCGGCCCGCTTATTCCTTCAGTCGGCTCCTCCATCTGGTTTCCCGCAGGTTCTTACGCTTCAGGTTTCCGCCCGGCATCGCTGCTGGAAGGTCCTGAAGAGTCCGTAGCGTCGGTTTTCTTTTCCTGTTCCTCAATGCCTTTTGCGGATTCCTCGGCCTCCACTACGTCCATCAGGAGCTCTGCCGTGTCGTCTTTTGACGCTGCTCCCGTAGCTGTCGCATAAGTGCGTACACAATCGTTGTCTGCGTGGCCGTACCGCCGACATTTCGTACAGCGGGGGACTTTGCATTCCCGCCGCACGTGACCGGTGCCGTGGCAGCGGAGGCACTGCATCGGGCGTCCAGGCGCCACGACAAGGGCCAACTCTCCGGCGACGCGTACCTGATGGGGCAGGTCGTCCACTTTCAGGCCCGGCTTCAACTTAAGTAGGACGGTCTTTGTCGTAGAACCCTTTTCATTGACGCCTTGTATCCGCCACCGCTCACGCGTGACTTCCGTCACCTTGCCAAATGCCGCGAACGCCGTCCGGATGTCGTTGTCGGCCACGCCGTGAAGCATCCAGTGAAGCCGCAGCTTTACCTGCTGGTCTTCCGGGTCGATGATAAGACAGCGGCATTTCTTCACTTGCAGCTCCTTGAAGGCGAGCAGCTTCTTTGTTGCCTCCGCACTCCGCAGGGTAACCGCCCAGACATGGTTGATTTGGTACGCCCCCAACGCAACCACGTCGGGGAGCGTACCAGACTCGGCCAGGGCGTCTCGAAAATCTTCGACCCGGAAAGGCCTCACTCGTACATCACCGTGAAGAAACACCGTGCTTAAAACAACACGATCGGTTGGCAGTGTAGGCAAAATAATCTGGTAGTCCTTATCTTCACTTGCATCGATCCTGTTTCCGCGGCCGTCAACGGCCGCTATCGCCGCTCCGTTGGAGCCCATGACCCTGCGTTCCGTTCAGCTCGGCTACCGGAAGCAGAATGTTAGCCACGAGTTCGATGCTTGAAAGCGGTACAAAAGCGCTTCTAGTGAATGCGGTGTTGCCTTAGAAACGTGCCGTAGAACGTTATACTGCGGTGTATATCGGTAATTATGAACATGTTACTTACAGAAGTCGCAGTTACACGAGTAGCGAAGTACGTTTCCGCTACATTTCTTCTGCGCTCTGTGCACATACAGAGCCATCTTGCGGCAAACACAGAAGAACCCCTCCTCGCAATGTGCGGGGCTGCCCCGACACGTGGCACGCCACTCGCCCCTGACGTTTCGCCGTGCACCCTCACGGGTTGTAGAATCAAGCGTCTTGCCTTTCTTTAGATCACTATCTTCGCTCACCCGCTTCTCCCCTTCGGGCCGCGCGGGTACCGGTGCGAGGATGCCCCAATACCCTTGCGTTTAATAAGTTTTCTCGCTCTCTCCCCTTCCAACATCCAGCGTGCGTCACTCGAACTGTGGTGTATAGGCGACGCGGCTCCTCTTGCCGCTCACAGCGCGATTGCTAGGTGCAGCGTCTGATGCCGGACGCCTCTGACGTGATCGCTGCGCCGTAGCGCTTCTGCTGGGAAAGCGTCCCCTGCGATGTGTGCCGAGCTGCTTCCGAGGAATCATGCTTCTGCGTGGTGCTCCCAAGCGAGATAGAGGACGATCCCATCAAGGCGTCAGCCCCATGATCGCGTCCGCTTTCATGGCGCGTCGCTGCCCGGCTTTCTCCCTCCGAGACACCGAGTTCTTTGGTTCGTTCCGCTTGCTCAGGCGCACGTTTCGTTGCCGCGCCGAACTCTGCGTTGCTCGGCGCTCACCGCGTGATTCGTGAGTGCAAAGGCCGACGCGGGGCGACTCATCAGTGATTGCTACGCCGTAGCGCATTGTCTTACACTCCTTGGCAGGTCGACGGGTGTTGTATTGCAGGGCCTTGCGCGCTCGCTCTTGAGACGCGTGTGATGGAAGCGGCGCCGTCTACCAGTGCCGGTAGCGCTGGGCGGTGCGAACGAGGTGCAATAACGCTATCGCGTTCCACTCTTGAAGGCGAAGCTTAAGCGTCCTCCAAATCTTTATGTTTGATTCATGTCTGTCATGAATGTTCTTTCTTGATTCATGACGTTATGTATAAGCACGCTAGCATAGAGGTTCAATTTGCACTATTTGCTTTCGCATCTTCCCTTTCAGGGGGCCTCTCTCAGGATACGACTTTTGCCTCTTGATTCATGTATTGGAATCAATAATATAACGCACGCACTATCGATTGAACTGAGGACGCGCTTCAACGGAGGGCAAGCGCGTTGCTCACGTATCCCCTCGTCAGAGCTCTTCCCTCCAAAAGCACGCAGATTCAGTTGTAAAAATCCAGCGTTGTAGCTGAGAGCAACGTGATTCTTGAATGGTTGGTATGAAACGAAAAAGGGGAGCCTCAGCCTCTCTTGAGTGCCGAGTAAATAGCCTTAAAACTGCAATCTAGTAGTTTTACTTGCCTTGCAAGGGGCTGCAAGTTGAGCAGTGGATTGATATGGGATGTGGGCTATGCAAAATTTATTTCGGCCTGTGACCAACCGGGTCTGATGTTTGCAGGAGAAGCAGCTGGAACAGTTCTTCTCGCTCTTCTACTTGTCCATAAATGCGGGCAGCCTGCTGTCGACTTTCATCACGCCTATACTGAGAGGTGAGTTGAGCACTTTTTCAACTTGTGGCCTATTTATGTCATGTCGGGTGGATTACTAGGAATGAATATGTGAATTGTCTTCATTGCAAAGCTTTCAGTTAATATTAAGGACAGAACTCTCAACCAACCGCCTGGCTGGTTTCGCTGATCAGTGACTTCAGTTTATAAGACTTGTAAAAATACTCCCGCCCATACATTTCTTACATTTGGTGGAACTGCTGGGTGCGATCTATTCTCTCGCCCTGGAACCATCTCCTGTAACGACTGAAGGCACCAACCCGTAGTAACAAATTAAACGCCGTAACAGTGAAAACTTAAACGCCGAAAACAAGCTTAAAAAAGTGATTTTCTATCATGTTTTCTACGTTTAATTTTCTATCACCATGAAGCGGAAATTCCTGTGAAGCGCTGTGTCTGTTTTTCCTCTTGTCTTCGTCGTAAATGCACTACACCGATAAGGTCTAACCAACATGCCCAAGCATCTACCATGTCTGCATTCTATAATGGTCCGTGTTGAAAGCCAGCTTCCCTCAAGGTTTCGGCCGTCCGGCTGCGAGAAAACGCTGCGCTGAACAGCGCTTGCGTGCGCGGTCTCAGCAGGTCGGCGAGAGAAGTTACATCGAGCATATGGCCGACCTGTGCAAGCCCGAGAACGCGCAAATGTCAGAGACCGACAATATCAAGCGCATTCTCAAAGGAATCGATGACGACGCTTTTCCCGTGTTGCTAGCGCGAGACTTGCGCACCGTCACACAAATTGTCACGCTTTGTAAGAGTTTGGGCGAACTGCGCAAGCATAGGGTCCTAGCTCACGACAACACCACGCGAACTGAGTCGCTTGGTGACCTGACAAATGCATGTGAACAGTCTTCGCTACTGCCGCAAATCAAGAGCTTCATTCAGGAAGAAATTGCTCGACAGCTCTCTCTTATTTCCCGCCATGAAGAGCCACACCTGGCTCCTAGTCTGCACTCAAGAACAGGTAGCTGAAGCTCTTCCTCCTCAACCCATGCCTTTCGCTTGCCCCGTTGACATATGCGGCCGCTACTGCCCGACCACCACATACATATGCCTCGACCGCCTGCCTACGTTCAGCCTCCTGGTCCCGTTCGAGAACCTGTAGAGTTTATTCGACCGCTTGCTCAAATAGCAAACTCCTGGCTGACAGTCGTGCCATTTTGTGCCAGGTGATGCGATGCGGAATTGCCGTCCTTCTTCCCCTCCTGCGGAGTCCGCCGTCTCCTCTGGTCGTCCCTCGGCAATCCAAGAAGAAAACCAAGTGCCGCAGTTCCTGAGGCGAGAACTGCGCTGTTGTGGAAATTTAAAAGGCATGGGTTATCTGCAGCTAATGTGATTCAAATTTTTGTAGATGGTGTTTTTGTGTTGGCACTTGTCGATACCGGTGCTGCGGTCTTTGTGATGGAAGAAGTGCTTTGCGACTCTTGGAGGAAAGTGAAGACGCCGCTTTCTTACCTCGTTACGACCTGCAAGCGCGCCCCTCCTTCAGCTGTCAGCAGCGTGTACTGCTCGAGTACTCATCCAAGACATTTTTTACGCAATCGCGTTTATAGTTTTGCCGTCATGTTCACACGCGATCGTCTTGGGCTGGGACGTCTTGTGCTCACGAAGAGGTCATCGATTGTGCCCGAGCTCAAATAGCACTTTATGCGCTATCCAATCCGTGCCTCACGCTGAACTTTCCGACGTCTCTGTTTCTCCCAAAGTTCTTGACGCCGACAATACTGATATTCCCGCGTGCTCATCCGTGATTGTGCCTCTCTCTTGTGACTCTGTTCTCTAGTGGGTTCACGCCGTCCCATAATTTTTCTTCGCCACCACTGTCTCCTGTTTCCTTATGCCCTTCTCACGAGTCACCATGCAATCAATCAATCAATCAATCAATCAATCAATCAATCAATCAATCAATCAATCAATCAATCAATCGATCAATCAATCAATCAATCAATCAATCACTTAATCAATCAATCTTTAGTCTTAATGTACTCAGAAACAGCTATATGTTCTTGGTGTTGCAGCACAAAGAAGAATAAAAATGCACACGCAAGATTTACACACACAGAAGACAAAAGAAGAAACAGATAACTCATGGAATGAATTTTACGTAAAATGAGTCACGTAGAGAATGAAATCAAGCAGGAAGATGTCTTAAAAACATTTTTTCGTTTTACTGTGTACATTGTAAATAGCATCATTTGCCTAATTCTTTACTGTATGCCTGTTTTTATTTATGTTGTGTTCTCCTACAATAATACCCCAGGAGGGCGCTGTAGGTACTGCGTATAAATAAATAAATAAATAAATAAATAAATAAATAAATAAATAAATAAATAAAAGCATTTTAAAATAACAAAACTCATAATACAGTCAAGTGCAATATATACAATAATTGAAACCGATAAAAAGGAATGTGAAAAAGGAATTCTCTCCAGAGGGGAGTGAGAATGCAGAAGCGGAGAAACGTGAAATGGTCTGAATTCTCTCATGCTCTTCCGCGGAACTCGCCGAATAATGCACTCCAGGATATTAGAGCACGTATGTGGCCATGGAGGAGTTTGTGCAAGAAAATGATATCGGCCCTGACCCGACGGCAGTTCAGAGAAGGAAGATGCGGCGAGTTACTCCGTGTGGAGCAAGAGCTAGAAGTTGTGCAGGAAAAACGACGTTGAAACATACGTAAAAACTTTTGCTGTACTCCGTCGATTTTATCAGAGTTTGATTTGCAAGTGGCGGTCCAAACGACAGACGCATATTCCAATAGCGGCAAGCATACGGACAAGTACAGCTTGAAGAAAGGAAGTGGAGTGACGGAACTTTCGCGAAAGCCTGCAGATGAATCCGAGTGTGCGCATAGCTCGGAGAGCAATGCGATTCGAATTAGAGAAGAAGCTGGGGGTACGGTCGGATGTACACCGAGGTCATTAATTTCATCAGCCCTTTGCAGCATCATAAAATTCACAGAATAAGGAAAGAACGTTGTGTTTTACGAGTAAACAAGACAACCTTAGTTTTGGAAGAATTGAGTGTAAGCCCAATCTTCGGGCACCAATTAGAGAAAGCAGATATCTCCGATTGCCAACACAAGCAATCTTGAAAATAATATATTACCTTGAATGCTTTTGTATCACCAGTATAAAGATGAACCAGGAAATGTTGACCATGGACGAAACGTCATTAATAAAAAAGAGAAGCGGGGCTAATACGTAACCTTGAGGAACACCGCTGGTTGCAGGGTAAACGAAGGAGGTTTGTCCATTGATGCTGACAAAGCAGGAGCGATCAAGGAGGTAGCTACGCAGGAGGGTCATGAATGAATTCCAGAAAACAGAAGCGTTTTGAGAAGTAATGAGCGAGTGACAACGTCGAAAGCTTTGCTCAAATCCCAGTACGCTGCTTCAACCTGTCCTCTCTGAAGGACTGCAGCCGAGGCGGACATCATAAACGTGACTAGGTTAGTTGTAGTAGAACGACCCGACATGAAGACATGCTGATTGGGTATGACGACATGTTTGAGATGAAAGAAAAGTGCTTTATGCAAGGCTAATTCAAAAAGCTTGCATGTTGCACACAGCAGAGAAATGGGGCGATAATTAGAAACATCTTTTTTGTTTCCCAATCTCAAGACAAGAAAAACGCGTGGCATTTTCCACAGGCGAGGAAAGGCCGCATATTTCAAAGAGGTAATAAGTATTGTGGTTAAAACGGGTAAGAAGATTCTATTGAATGCTTTTATTATGACGGCTGGAATGCCATCAAGTCGAGGGGGCAAAGATGGTTTCAGGCGTTTAGGGCTTACACTAATCGGATCAAAGAGAGCGGAATTAGGCGCACAAGATGAAAGGCGAACGGAATCATCATCTGGAATTTTGTGCACAGAGTAAACGTGCTGGGCAAAACTGTCGTCAACATCTCGAATTTCACACCCGTGAGCGTCAACTAAGTTAATACGCAAACCATATTTATGAGAACGCCAGCGAATTTATCGCCAGAACTCAATCCGATGATGCGAGGCATCCTTCTCCAAAGACTCAAGATAACAGTCATGATCTCGCTTATGCAAAGGGAGCGCAAGCGGCGAAAGTCGTCTGCCCACATATCAAGCCGAGTGCGTTACGCTTTATTGTGCGCCTTAAGTTTTAGCGCGGTTCTTAGTTGCCCGGAAAACCAAAAAGAAAACTTGCTACGAGTATGCAGTGGTATGTACTGACGTATGCCGTTAAGAACAATTAGTGAACCGACTGACTTGTTCGTCAGCATCACTAATTTCGTTTAAAAGGGACTAGTCGACAGAAGAAACCGAAGAGACCAACATAGTCCCCACGTGCCCGATAATATTAATAATGTAGTGAACTACGCGATGATATCACGAAGACGAGGATGAACTATGCAAGGATATCACGGAGACGAGGATGAGAACGACGAAGTGCTGCTGCACTGCTCGAGCTCGCTTGTATGTGGCTGGTGGTGGTAGAAACATTTACTGCCAATATTACAGAGGATGGGGGCGTTGCCCCCTACATGGCATTTGAGAGCCCCCTCCATATACGGAGGGCCCTCTTACAAAGCAAAAGAAAGCCCTTGGGAGGGCTATCCGAGCGAGAACGCATGTAATGATCTTGCGCTGGTCCTTATAGGAGGTACTGGTGAGTAGCTTCTTCCAGTAATCTAGGGCCACCTCTGGTGAAGGAGGATGAGGGAATGAGGGGCAGGTGACTAATATGTGTAGAAAGTCGCCAGGTTTGCCACAGAGCTTGTAGAAAGAAGAAAACTGGTCAGGAAAGCGGGCGTGTAGAAGGATGAAGTATGGGGCTGTGCGCGTTTGTAGCTTGCGCCAATGGGCAGCTTGTGTTATTCTAAGATTCGGGGCAGGGGGTGCGTAAGTCCTCCTATTTTCGCGGTGGTAGGTAAGGATGTCACGAAAGGACAGTAGGCACTCCCCGGCATCTGAGGAAGACTGTTCCTCCCCAGCCTGGAAAGTGAGACCTCGGGCCAGTGAGTGAGCCTCCTCATTACCGGGAAGGCCCGCATGCGCGGGTGTCCAAATAAGGGTGACAGATTATCAAGGTTGACAAAAACGCAAAAGGCGGTGGGTGTTGGATGACACTAAACCATTGGCAAAATTCAGGATAGCTGCTTTGAAATCCGAAATTATTTTCGCAGCGGGTGTGGATGTCATGGCTGGCGCAATGGCTGCCTCCTTAGCCTCTGTTGTAGAATCGGTGAGAACTGAGCAAGCAGAGAGAAGTTTTGCATGATTGTTAGTAACTGCTAGTACCTTACAATGGATATACAACATGAAATGGAGGGCTAGTTAGTCTGACAGTTGGTCTGGCCAACGCTATATATACCCTGGCGCTGCAGGTATATATAGCGTTGGCACCCTGAATAAACTTATGTTGTCAGTTCAGCGCTGTGTCTGTCCCATTCTCTTGTCTAGGCTTCAGGCCGTTGCGCTGCACCACTTGAAGATTACGATGGGTGTTTGCATAGGTGGCTGCATCTACATATGCTACACTGGGGTCTTCTCCATATTGTCTGAGTAAGGCTTGCGCCCTGGCTGTTCTACGTTTCCCATCTCGTTCTGGGTTCATCTTTTTGGGAAGGAGGGGGAGTACCAAAATTTTGGAGCGAATTGCAGGAGGTAATGGGGTGCCTTTAGATGGGAGTCCTATTGGGGATGTGTAGAGAAGCGAGCAGTGCGCGACCTGCTGACGTACGCGACAGGCGGGCCGTCTGGGCTGCAGCGTGGCTTCACGGAGTTCTTCATAAGTATTATGGGCCCCAAGTTTGAGTAAGCGGAGTGTTGAGGTGCTGGGAGTAAGGCGCAGGGCTGTTTATGTACAACTGCGGAGTAAGGCGTTCACTCGATCACGTTGCTTGCTAATGAGGGGAAGTATGGAAGAGCGTATGCGACTCTGCTGGTAACGTATCCTTGTGTGAGGCGAAGTGTATTTCTTTCATGAAGGCCTGTTTTCCGAGGTACTACACGACGGATGAGTCGAGTAGTTTGATGAGCATGAGTCTTGACTGCCTTGATTACATCTCCATGTGCTCCATGGGAGTATAAATGTAGAAGAACTGAACAAGGGTAAATGGGGTACCCCATTTACCCTTGTTCAGTTTTTCATCTGGTGAGGGAGTGCGTTGCCGGAGGTGTTCACCGGCATCAGGTCGCACCCCAAACCTGTTTATGCAATTCCATCGACATGCGGATTTTTTTTTTCATCCGGTGGAGAATTGCGTGGCACCGGGATTTGAACCCCGGTCCTCTTGCATGCGAGGCGGATGTTCTACCGCTACGCCACCGCTTCCCCCGCGGTGAACACCTCCGCCAACGCACTCCCTCACCAGAGCAGGAGTTGGCCACCCTGGTGCAGTAATTGGCCGCAACCTCCTATGATAAGTTCCATAAAACCCCGGCCCTCAGTCACCAGCGGCTGCGAAACAACTGACCACGGCGGCGGTCAGACCTGTGACACAGCAGGGGGTGCTTAGAATGCCTGGCTCCGCTGGCCAGGCCGCCATTTGAAACTGACCCTGGCAACGTTTAATGCTAGAACCCTAGCTAGTGAAGCTAGTTTAGCAGTGTTGTTAGAGGAACTAGAGGGCATGAAATGGGGTGTCATAGGGCTTAGTGAGGTTAGGAGGCCGAATGAGGCATATACTGTACTGAAGGATGGGCATGTACTGTTATCGAGGTTTACCAGAGAGGCGACAACTAGGAGTAGGTTTCCTTGTCAATAATTATTGTTGTGCCAGTGGGGTTATCACACAGTAGCCCACCGTCAACAGGGTTGTGCCAGTGGATCCTGCAACTGCCACCAATATTGTGCCGGTGGGGTTATCACACAGTAGCCCACCGTCAACAGGGTTGTGCCAATGGATCCTGCAACTGCCACCAATATTGTGCCGGTGGGGTTATCACACAGTAGCCCACCGTCAACAGGGTTGTGCCAAGGAGTTGGTAACGCAGCGCTCGTCACCCGTTTCGTGAACGAGGGCTGTCAGCTCCCTGGGCGGTAGCGATGAATCCGAGTCGGCGTTGGTGAGATGAAGAAAAGGCTTTATACACTATTTACATGTATTTACACAACAAGATCGGCTCTGGGGCCGAAAGCTAACATAGCCATACGCGACTGTTCTCGCGCAGCGACGGCCGGGGAGATTCCGCCGCGTCCGCACTGTCAGGGGGCGAACTGCTCCTGATGGACGCTAGTGACGAACTCACACTCGGAGTCTCGAACGGAAGCACTTGAGACTCCGTTGCCGAGAACCGTTGACGCTCAAAATGGTCCAATCCGACGGCAGCACTTTCGCAGGGCCAATGGGAGAGCTTGCTGCGCTCTCGCTTCAAATATGCCGCGGGGCGAGAAGGGGTTCACCGTCAGGGCCACGGCGCGCCGTGCTGTCTGGACGTTCAGCGCATGTTGAAACACGTCGCTTCTGTCCCTTTGGTACGGCTCGCCTCCAGTGCACTGGTGCTTTGCAGAGAAGTATCCAGAGTCTGTGAAGGAGGCGTTCGCCGAAGAAGTTTGGCGTCCGGCTGAATTTCTGGGCGGCTTTGGCCAGGCACAACAGCACCCCCGCCATCAGACAATGCGCCGGGAAGACGAGCTGCTCGCATGTGGCTCGGATGCCGGGCGCGCTTGTTCGCCAGGTTCCTCCAAGCTCACGTACAGTGTCCGGGCGCCAGGTAGCCTCACGTGCCTCGGGTTCCAATCGCCAGGTCAGGATCTCTGCCGACAGCCTTGTTGCCGGGGCACGCCGATCAACTTCGCTCGGGTCGCTCCGATGCCCTTGCCACTCGCCACTGGTAACGGTAGACTGTTCTGCGGCTTGTGAAACCGACCGACAACAGGCAACACCCAACACAAGCAAGTACCCTCGGTCACCCGTCAAACACCAGACAGAGGCAAAATTTCAAATTCAATTAGCTAAATTGTTGTCCCCTTTTTGCTCCCACTACAACAAGAGACAAGTGTATAGGATGCAGTACACAAGGTTCAAACAACAATTTTGCATATTAAAGATACATTAAGTAGCAAGGAAAATTATCAATCAGTAATGGAAAAGAGTCTCCTTGAAATCACTTGGACCGTAGACCATAACTGAGGAAGCAAGGAGGTCATTCAATTTTGCCCCAATCTGCCTAGAACATTACCGTTAGCGACGAAACGCTCGTCGAAGGTAACTATGTTATGAATGCATGACTCAAAGCATCTGAGTTCGCATTGTGCTGCTCTCTTCCGCAAGCGGCAGAATGCGTAGCAGTATTCGGGCGGTTTGGCTCTCCTCCCTCCGCTACAGCCTCGGCTGTCCATTTCTCTACGAGACCTTTCTTTCCACTTTGTGCGTGAAAGAACAGACGAGCACAAGTTACTCGCTTTGTTGAACGATCTGTCTCGTTCCTTACGCTTTGCGCACCAATCGCGCATTTTCAGAGCACGGGTGCATTTGTGACACTGGGATCGCCGCTTCTTTTCCTTTCGCGATCGGGTTATCATACAGTAGCCCACCGTCAACAGGGTTGTGCCAGTGGATCCTGCAACTGCCACCAATATTGTGCCGGTGGGGTTATCACACAGTAGCCCACCGTCAACAGGGTTGTGCCAGTGGATCCTGCAACTGCCACCAATATTGTGCCGGTGGGGTTATCACACAGTAGCCCACCGTCAACAGGGTTGTGCCAAGGAGTTGGTAACGCAGCGCTCGTCACCCGTTTCGTGAACGAGGGCTGTCAGCTCCCTGGGCGGTAGCGATGAATCCGAGTCGGCGTTGGTGAGATGAAGAAAAGGCTTTATACACTATTTACATGTATTTACACAACAAGATCGGCTCTGGGGCCGAAAGCTAACATAGCCATACGCGACTGTTCTCGCGCAGCGACGGCCGGGGAGATTCCGCCGCGTCCGCACTGTCAGGGGGCGAATTGCTCCTGATGGACGCTAGTGACGAACTCACACTCGGAGTCTCGAACGGAAGCACTTGAGACTCCGTTGCCGAGAACCGTTGACGCTCAAAATGGTCCAATCCGACGGCAGCACTTTCGCAGGGCCAATGGGAGAGCTTGCTGCGCTCTCGCTTCAAATATGCCGCGGGGCGAGAAGGGGTTCACCGTCAGGGCCACGGCGCGCCGTGCTGTCTGGACGTTCAGCGCATGTTGAAACACGTCGCTTCTGTCCCTTTGGTACGGCTCGCCTCCAGTGCACTGGTGCTTTGCAGAGAAGTATCCAGAGTCTGTGAAGGAGGCGTTCGCCGAAGAAGTTTGGCATCCGGCTGAATTTCTGGGCGGCTTTGGCCAGGCACAACAGTATATAGCGGGTAATTTAGATGAATTCTATAGTATTAATGACAGGGTTGCAGG
Source organism: Amblyomma maculatum (assembly GCF_055883805.1). NCBI lineage: Eukaryota > Metazoa > Arthropoda > Arachnida > Ixodida > Ixodidae > Amblyomma > Amblyomma maculatum. The sequence goes on along the minus strand of NC_139344.1, from coordinate 301,429,293 downwards.
CATCGTGATTAGGCCTAGTAAGCGGTATAAACTGAAGGTTGTACAGGCCTATGCACCTACATGTAGTTATGATGACCAGGCAGTTGAAAGCTTCTATGAAGATGTAGAATCGGCAATGCGAAAAGTAAAGACGCAGTATACTGTACTAATGGGCGACTTCAATGCCAAGGTAGGGAAAAAGTAGGCAGGAGACAAGGCAGTAGGTGACTATGGCATTGGTTCTAGGAATAGCAGGGGGGAGTTACTAGTTGAGTTTGCAGAGCGCAATAACTTACGAATCATGAGTACCTTCTTCAGCAAACGGAAGAACCGGAAATCGACATGGAAAAGTCCTAACGGAGAGACTAAAAATGAAATCGTCTTCATAATGTGTTCAACCCCCGCCATTATGCAAGATGTAGAGGTAGTCGGGAAAGTGCGATGCAGTGACCACAGGATGGTGAGGTCCCGAATTAGCCTAAATCTGAAGAAGGAACGCAACATATTAGTAAGAAAGAAACCCATCAACGAATTAGCGGTGAGGGGGAGGGCAGAAGAGTTCAGGATCTCGCTACAGAATAGGTATTCAGCTCTAATTGAGGATGGCGACATTACCCTAGAGGCAAGGAACAATAATTTCAGAGATATCATTACTGAGTGCGCGGAAGAAGTCGGCGGTAGGATAGTTAGGATACCGGTAAGCTGTCTAAGGAAACGAAAGATTTGATTAAGAAACGCCAGAGTATGAAAGCTTTCAATGCAACAGACCAGATCGAATTGGCCGAGATATCAAAGCTAATCAATAAGCGCAAGGTGGCCGATATAAGGAAGTATAACATAGAGAAAATTGAGCATACTGAAAAAAAGGGGGAAGCCTTACAGCGGTAAAGAAGAAATTGGGCATAGGTAAAAACCAGATGTATGCGATAAAGGACAAGGCGGGCAACGCCATCACTAATATGGACAAGATAGTCAAAGTAGCCGAGGAGTTCTATACAGATCTCTACAGTAGTCAAAGTAGTAAGGGCCGTAATGAGATTGGCGGTAGGGAAAAACAGTCAGACGTTCCACCAGTGACAAAGGATTAGGTCAAGAAAGCACTAGAAACTATGAAAAGGAGGAAATCAGCTGGAGAGGATCAGATAACTACAGATTTGCTGAAGGACGGTGGGGATATCGTGCTAGAAAAACCGGCCACCCTGTATACGCAGTGCCTGGTGTCATCGACGGTACCAGAACCATGGAAGAATGCAAACATTATCGTCATTCACAAGAACGGGGACTCTGAGGACCTTAAAAATTACAGACCAATCAGCTTACTGTCTGTTACGTATAAGGTATTTACTAAGGTAATCGCTAATAGAATCAGGACCACCTTAGACTGCAATCAAGTAAATAATCAAGCAGGGTTTCGGAAACGGTACTCTACTATCAATCATATCCATACCATCAGTCAGGTGATAGAGTCTCCTTCCGAGGTAATCTTGGCGCCCAAGAACAGAAAATCTGTCACAGCTTCCACTTCTTGTCCCTTGATGCTCCAGGACTTGATAGGGCAAGACGCCATGATCTTTGTCTTTTTAATGTTCAGTTTAAGCCCAAACTTCTCACTCTACTCCTCCTAAATATGCAAATAAAAAAAGTCTTCGTCCTTCTACTCTCAACTCCTTTGCTCATAATTAATTAGCTTTAACGCTCAAAAAACATAGAAGACTCAAGGTAGGTGACAGGACTAAGCGTCAACTTCCAACTGGTTTTATTGATTGCATAAAACGTACTTAAGTAGTTTATAGAGCTTATATAGAGAAGTAAGACCAGTGATGGTGCCACACGTGCATCGTGTGGCCCATAATTTGAAAAAAGTTGCCAACCACCATGGTGTACGGCTCGCCTTTTCTGCACCGAGAAAGCTAGGTGGCCTTTGCTCCCGTACCGATAAAGAGAACACTAAGGAACGAGGCTGTGCAGCAAAAACAGGAGACCGTTCGTGAAATATGCTGAACAGGTAGTTTACGAAATCCCCCTTTCTTGCAGGCACTCCTACATAGGTCAGACTGGCAGGTGCCTGAATGAGCGAATGAGGGAACATGAGAGAAACGTAGAGCAGAACAAGGAAGGAACACATTTAAGCACATTAATAAGTGCCTGTCCCGCGATTGTGAGCCATGCTTCGCTGATGTGCGCATTCTGGGAAAAAGCAAAGATACTAATGCTAGGTAGTTGATAGAAGCGTTTTTTATGAAAACGAAAGGCACCTTGTGCGTAAGCGACACATCAATTTCATTGTATAACTGTGAAAAGAATTTAATGGAGCGCGCCTTACCATATCGTTCTTGAGCTTAAGGTGACCTGCCTGCGCATGTGACGACAAGTTATATAAGTACGTTTTATGCATGAAATAAAACCAGTTGGAAGTTAGCGCTTCGTCCGGGCACCTACTTTGTGTCTTGTCTGTTTTTTGCGCCTTAATGCTATTTAATTATGAACCAAAACTAACCAAGTCCTTCGCTCTGCGGCACTTCTTCCTGGGTGGAGAGGGCGTCGAGGCAGCCGAGGATCCTTCCGGCGGCACCCGAGTCCCACTTCCAACGGGATACTAAAGCAGTAGTGGCATCTGAGAAGGATTCGGTAAAAGTACCGTCAATACGTCAGAGTATTGCTTATAGGGGATGACTAGACCGGTACCATCAACAAGAGATATGGCGTAGCTCTTGGGCGGATTGATAACTGAGCAGAATTTAGGGGGGTTGTTTGAAAGAAGAGAGGGAAGAGTATCTGCGAAGAATGATGTGTTTACTTTTTACAAAGGCATTGCAATACTTCGATGCGACGTCATGGTATGTAAACAAATTTCGTGGTCTGTTGGTTGGCTTGGATTTACGGAACAGCCCTTTTCTTCTTGCTAAGTAGCCTCAGCATTGTTGTGAACCAAGGAGGTCGCTTTTTTCCTTGAAAGTGTATATAATGGCACATACCTGTTGATTAATGCCATAATTTTGTTTTTTAATAGAATCCAGCTCTCCTCCACTGAATGATCGAAGGAATCTTCTAGGTCTTGGTTATTTGCACTATAATTAGTTTTGTTATAGCCTCTCATTGTTTGAGGTGCATAAGTTGTGTGCGTAGTATGCGGTTAGCCGTCGTACAAAGCATTGGTCACTCATGCCTGGAAAAAACGTCATCGAGTGTGCGGGGTCGGGGGCTAAGATTAGGTTAATTAGATTGGCTGAATTCGGACCAGTTCTGGTAGGCTAGACCAAATGGACGCGCCTTTGACTAGGCTGAGGCCATCGGTAGATTAAAGTCGCCAAGGAAGAACAGTGGACAGGGTGTAAAACGCAACATTAAGATATTTAAAACATCATGCAAGTGGTCAGAAAATTGTGAAGGGGCATTTCGTAGTCGATAGGACAGCATATTCTGGCAACCTAAGAAAACACGGACACAAACAATTTTTTAAGGAGAGTCAATTACCATGGCGCTAGAGACTGGTTCGGCGTTTACGGCCATAAAGACACCTGCCTCACATTTGTCTTCGCGGTCTCGGCGGTAATTATGATACTTATTTTCAGTCAAAAATTTCCGCACTGTCTATCTGACCACATAGCTAGGTGAAAAGAGATGGGGACATGCCTAGAACGGGCGTGCGAGATGAATAAGAAAGGGGCACACTTGGTTGAACATTATTTTAAAACAGCTGCACAACCGTGTTTCAGGTCAACTGAAGCGGTTTTAGAACTAAATTAAAGGTTTAATCTTGCCAAGACGGTTTGTGCTAACATTTAAATTTAATCGCCGAATAAAACTGCTTCAGGCTTCTCCGCAGCAGGAATTCCATTGATTACATCATCTGCCGAGGTGATGCATTTCCAACACAGAAATATTTGCTCCGAGGAACAAGACAAAGGATATTCGCGAGGTGTTGTTGAGCTGCTTCGAATGACTCACAGAAAGGATTCGGCGAAAGCTGCTGAAATTCGAAACGTCCTCCATTTGACGTCATCGTCTAGTTTCACCGCACTGCTGCAATGATTTGAGGAGAAGCCTGAGGATTGTCGTAATTTTAATAGTTTAATACGTCATAATTAACTTTATTGAGAGCGCGAAGCCGCTTTGTGAGGTTATTCTACAAGTTTCATATATTCGAATGCGTGCATCTCGGTAAATTGTCAAAAATCAGCTTTCTTTTTAAATAATGGCCATAGGACTGACAGGGAAACAGGGTAGGATATCCTCGTCAACGAATACAGGTTGAATGTCAGCACCTCTACATGGGCCTCCTGCCTCGCTATTAAGTGGGACTGATTTGGGTATTTTCAGGCAGCCTACTGGGAGTCGACAGGGGCCTGCGTTGCAAAATCCCATATTAGGCCCTCCGGGGCTCGCATAGGTGGTCCACATTGGATGTACTAGGGCCATACTTCGGACCCTGATTGTGCTACATGAGCATTCCGACAGCCCGAACGTAATATCAGCTGTACGATTCGCTCTAAGTGTCTGAGAGACGAAGCACCGCATCAAACCAGGAGAAATTTCCCGCTCATAGTCACCGCCTTGCGTGCACAATTGAAAACTAAAGATGGGGGAGCGAATATTGCGGAATACACGCGTTCAAGGAGAACTCTGGCTTTCTAGCTTTCTGATGTCTCTAAGTGTAGTCCTTATGGTATGCTTCATTATATTTGAGTAATTGATTGCAAAAGGTATTCCCTACCGTGGTGTTGCCTCACTTTGGGTCCCAGTTTTAGTGTTTTGGTGGTATGGAAACCTTGCGATCAATTCATGTTTTGGACAAAGGCGCCTGTTCAGGGTAAGCATCCTTCCCCCTGCATTCGCAGTGCAGCGCTGCCTGGGTCAGATGTTCTGTTTTCCGTTGGCCTTCGGTGTGCCCGCTGCGCTCATGGTGCTGGCCCTGGGTAAGTTGTCGGTGTGCCGATTGTTGCCCGTCGCCAGTTTAACGTTGGCTGTGTGCAGTGCTCTTCATGATCGGCAAGCCGCTCTACCGCATGGTGCCTCCGGCGGGCAACGTCGTCATCAGAGTCCTCCAGTGCATATGGGTGAGCTTCTCATGATAATTGTAGCCGCCTCCTCCAGCTTACGTCTTTTGTAGCTTCTCAGTGAGACGCTTCCCGCCTTCATTCCCCATTTTATAGAAAAGAAAAAAGCTCTCTTCAATGCGACATAAGGGACGCAATACAAGCATTACAAAAGTGCTTCTCTAACTACATGGCGCTATAACTGCGCTCCGCAGCCTTGGCATGGCGGAACTGGGGCCCCATCAGAGTCAAAAACAAAGGAAGCAAAAGCAGTCAGAAACCTAAGCTAACAAGAACAAAAAACTAAAGACGATCATAGCAACAGCAGAGTCAAAAACAAAAGAAGCAAGAGCAGTAGGAACTTGAACTAGCACCAACACTCGTAGGTCAAGCGGAGTCAATGAAATGAAGCAAAAGCAGTAAAAAAAAGAAACCCTAAAAAATCCCCAAACCAACAACAAAAGACGATCGTAGCAACAGCAGCTTCAAAAACAAAGGAAGCAAAAGCAGTCAGAAACCTAAGCCAACAACAACAAAAACAAAAGACGATCATAGCAACAGCAGAGTCAAAAACAAAAGAAGCAAGAGCAGTGAGAGCCTGAACTAGCACCAACACTCGTAGGTCAAGCAGAGTCAATGAAATGAAACAAAAGCAGTAAAAAAAAGAAACCCTACAAATCCCCAAACCAACAACAAAAAACGATCGTAGCAACAGCAGCTTCAAAAACAAAGGAAGCAAAAGCAGTCAGAAACCTAAGCCAACAACAACAAAAAACTAAAGACGATCATAGCAGATCATAGCATAACAGCAGAGTAAAAAAAAAAGCAAGAGCAGTGAGAAACTTAACTAGCACCAACACTCGTAGGTCAAGCAGAGTCAATGAAATGAAGCAAAAGCAGTAAAAAAAAGCAACCCTAAAAAATCCCAAAACCAACAACAAAACACGATTGTAGCAAAAGCAGAGTCAAAAACAAAGGAAGAAAAAGCAGTCAGAAACCTAAGCCAAACACAACAAAAAACTAAAAACGATCATAGCAACAGCGGAGTCAAAAACAAAAGAAGCAAGAGCAGTGAGAACCTGAACTAGCACCAACACTCGTAGGTCAAGCAGAGTCAATGAAATGAAGCAAAAGCACTAAAAAAAAGAAAACCTAAAAAATCCCCAAACCAACAACAAAAGACGATCGTAGCAACAGCAGCTTCAAAAACAAAGGAAGCAAAGCAGTCAGAAACCTGAGCCAACAACAAAAAACAAAAGACGATCATACCAACAGCAGTCAAAAACAAAAGAAGCAAGAGCAGTGAGAACCTGAAGTAGCACCAACACTCGTAGGTCAAGCAGAGTCAATGAAATGAAGCAAAAGCAGTAAAAAAAAAAACCTAAAAAATCCCCAAACCAACAACAAAAGACGATCGTAGCAACAGCAGCTTCAAAAACAAAGGAAGCAAAAGCAGTCAGAAACCTAAGCCAACAACAACAAAAACAAAAGACGATCATAGCAACAGCAGAGTCAAAAACAAAAGAAGCAAGAGCAGTGAGAACCTGAACTAGCACCAACACTCGTAGGTCAAGCAGAGTCAATGAAATGAAGCAAAAGCAGTAAAAATAAGAAACCCTACAAATCCCCAAACCAACAACAAAAAACGATCGTAGCAACAGCAGCTTCAAAAACAAAGGAAGCAAAAGCAGTCAGAAACCTAAGCCAACAACAACAAAAAACTAAAGACGATCATAGCAACAGCAGAGTAAAAAAAAAAAGCAAGAGCAGTGAGAAACTTAACTAGCACCAACACTCGTAGGTGAAGCAGAGTCTATGAAATGAAGCAAAAGCAGTAAAAAAAAAGAAACCCTAAAAGATCCCCGAACCAACAACAAAATCCCCAAACCAACAACAAAAGACGATTGTAGCAACAGCAGAGTCAAAAACAAAGGAAGCAAAAGCAGTCAGAAACCTAAGCCAAACACAACAAAAAACTGAAAACGATCATAGCAACAGCAGTCAAAAACAAAAAAAGCAAGAGCAGTGAGAACCTGAAGTAGCACCAACACTCGTAGGTCAAGCAGAGTCAATGAAATGAAGCAAAAGCAGTAAAAAAAAACCCTAAAAAAAAACCAACAACAAAAGACGATTGTAGCAACAGCAAAGTCAAAAACAAAGGAAGCAAAAGCGGTCAGAAACCTAAGCCAACAACAACAAAAAACTAAAAACGATCATAGCAACAGCGGAGTCAAAAACAAAAGAAGCAAGAGCAGTGAGAACCTGAACTAGCACCAACACTCGTAGGTCAAGCAGAGTCAATGAAATGAAGCAAAAGCAATGAAAAAAAAAGAAAACCTAAAAAATCCCCAAACCAACAACAAAAGACGATCGTAGCAACAGCAGCTTCAAAAACAAAGCAAGCAAAAGCAGTCAGAAACCTGAGCCAACAACAACAAAAAACAAAAGTCCATCATACCAACAGCAGTCAAAAACAAAAGAAGCAAGAGCAGTGAGAACCTGAAGTAGCACCAACACTCGTAGGTCAAGCAGAGTCAATGAAATGAAGCAAAAGCAGTAAAAAAAAGAAACCCTAAAAAATCCTCAAACCAACAACAAAAGACGATCGTAGCAACAGCAGAGTCAAAAACAAAGGAAGCAAAAGCAGTCAGAAACCTAAGCCAACAACAACAAAAAACTAAAGACGATCATAGCAGATCATAGCATAACAGCAGAGTAAAAAAAAAAAGCAAGAGCAGTGAGAAACTTAACTAGCACCAACACTCGTAGGTCAAGCAGAGTCAATGAAATGAAGCAAAAGCAGTAAAAAAAAAGAAACCCTAAAAAATCCCCAAACCAACAACAAAAGACGATTGCAGTAACAGCAGAGTCAAAAACAAGGGAAGCAAAAGCAGTCAGAAACCTAAGCCAACAACAACAAAAAACTAAGGACAATCATAGCAACAGCAGAGTCAAAAACAAAAGAAGCAAGAGCAGTAAGAACCTGAACTAGCACCAACACTCGTAGGTCAAGCAGAGTCAATGAAATGAAGCAAAAGCAGTAAAAAAAAAGAAAACCTAAAAAATCCCCAAACCAACAACAAAAGACGATCATAGCAACAGCAGCTTCAAAAACAAAGGAAGCAAAAGGAGTCAGAAACCTAAGCCAACAACAACAAAAAACTAAAGACAATCATAGCAACAGCAGAGTCAAAAACAAAGGAAGCAAAAGCAGTCAGAAACCTAAGCCAACAACAACAAAAAACTAAAGACAATCATAGCAACAGCAGAGTCAAAAACAAAAGAAGCAAGAGCAGTGAGAACCTGAACTAGCACCAACACTCGTAGGTCAAGCAGAGTCAATGAATTGAAGCAAAAGCAGTAAAAAAAAGAAACCCTAAAAAATCCCCAAACCAACAACAAAAGACGATTGCAGTAACAGCAGAGTCAAAAACAAAGGAAGCAAAAGCAGTCAGAAACCTAAGCCAACAACAACAAAAAACTAAAGACGATCATAGCAACAGCAGAGTCAAAAACAAAAGAAGCAAGAGCAGTGAGAACCTGAACTAGCACCAACACTCGTAGGTCAAGCAGAGTGAATGAAATGAAGCAAAAGCAGTAAAAAAAAGAAAACCTAAAAAATCACCAAACCAACAACAAAAGACGATCGTAGCAACAGCAGCTTCAAAAACAAAGGAAGCAAAAGCAGTCAGAAACCTAAGCCAACAACAACAAAAAACTAAAGGCAATCATAGCAACAGCAGAGTCAAAAACAAAGGAAGCAAAATCAGTCAGAAACCTAAGCCAACAACAACAAAAAACTAAAGACAATCATAGCAACAGCAGAGTCAAAAACAAAAGAAGCAAGAGGAGTGAGAACCTGAACTGGCACCAACACTCGTAGGTCAAGCAGAGTCAATGAAATGAAGCAAAAGCAGTAAAAAAAAGAAAACCTAAAAAATCCCCAAACCAACAACAAAAGACGATCGTAGCAACAGCAGCTTCAAAAACAAAGGAAGCAAAATCAGTCAGAAACCTAAGCCAACAACAAAAAAAAAAATAAAGACAATCATAGCAACAGCAGAGTCAAAAACAAAGGAATCAAAAGCAGTCAGAAACCTAAGCCAACAACAACAAAAAACTAAAGACAATCATAGCAACAGCAGAGTCAAAAACAAAAGAAGCAAGAGCAGTGAGAACCTGAACTAGCACCAACACTCGTAGGTCTTGCAGAGTCAATGAAATGAAGCAAAAGCAGTAAAAAAAAAGAAAACTTAAAAAAAAACCCCAAACCAACAGCAAGAGACGATGGTAGCAACAGCAGAGTCAAAAACAAAGGAAGCAAAAGCAGTAAGAAACCTAAGCCAACAACAACAAAAACAAAAGACGATCATAGCAACAGCAGTCAAAAACAAAATAAGCAAAAGCAGTGAGAACCTGAACCAACACCAACACTCGTGGTCAAGCAGAGTTAATGAAATGAAGCAAAAGCAGTAAAAAAAAGAAATCCTAAAAAATCCCCAAACCAACAACAAAAGACGATGGTAGCAACAGCAGAGTCAAAAACAAAGGATGCAAAAGCAGTCAGAAACCTGAGCCAATAACAACAAAAAACAAAAGACGATCATAGCAACAGCAGTCAAAAACAAAATAAGCAAAAGCAGTGAGAACCTCGTAGCTCAAGCAGAGTCAAAGAAATGAAGCAAAAGCAGTAAAAAAAAAATGTCAACCCACTGTAAAGAATGCAATTGTGAGCCAGTGCTTAACGGTATAAGGGTTCTGGGTAGCACTTGTTTTAGCGACTCTTCTGTATCCCTCCGTAGAAATGAAGTTTCATTTCTTGAGAATTTTATGTGACGGTATACACTGCGTGACTTTAGGCCCGGAAAATGTTAGTGGCTTTGTGTCGTTCGGTTAGGCAGGTTGTTAATTTTTGGTCGTATTGTTTGATTCTGCCTATGCTACCAGTGCTTTTTGTTGCTGTTGTTTCAGGTTTGACTGCTGTTGTTTCTTTTGTTTTGACTCTGCTCTTGCTACGATTGTTTTTAGTTGTTGCTCCCTTTTTGACGATGCCTTTGGAATATGATTGTTTTTTTTTTATTACTTTTGCTTCATTTCTTTGACTCTGCTTGAGCTACGAGTGTTGGTGTTGGTTTAGGTTTTGACTACTTTTGCTTCTTTTGTTTGACTCTGCTTTTGCTATGATCGTCTTTAGTTTTTGTTGTTGTTGGCTTAGGTTTCTGACTGCTTTTGCTTGCTTTGTTTTTGACTCTGCTGTTGCTACCATCGTCTTTTGTTGTTGGTTTGGGGTTTTTCTACGGTTTTTGTTTACTGCTTTTGCTTTATTTCTTTGACTCTGCTTGAGCTACGAGTGTTGGTTTAGGCTTTGACTGCTTTTGCTTGTTTTGTTTTACTCTGCTTTTGCTAGGATCTTTTTTTTGTTGTTGTTGTTGGCTTAAATTTCTGACTGCTTTTGCTTCCTTTGTTTTGGCTCTACTGTTGCTACCATCGTCTTTTGTTGTTGGTTTATGTTTTTTTTTAGGTTTATGACTGCTTTTGCTTAATTGTTTTTGACTCTGCTTTTGATGCGATTGTTTTCTCATTTTATTTTTTTTTTATTTTTTTTAGGGTTCGGGCTGGGGTTTGCTTCTCTCGACTTATTCTGCTATTTGCTATGTTCGGTCCCCACTGCATTTGCTAGGAGATCGCCTGCCTTCCGTTTAAAAAAAATGTTTTTCCTTTTTTTGATAGTTTATCTGCTGGGGTTAGAAATATCTTGTCGGTTATAGTGATGGTGCCGCCAGGCATTCACGTGTTGGGTTTGCAGCGGATTTCGGCGATGAGCCTCATGCTTGAGCTGGACGTATAAATATGCCACCTTTCCGCTTAATAAATAGTTGTTAGTGTGCGCTTGTGGGGCCCCTTTCTTGTCTGTGTCCGTTTCCGTGCTGCGCCGCCTTTCAATTCGATCAAACAGGAACTCGACCATAAATATCGACGGCAGCTTTGGACATTCACTTATCAGCCAGTGCGTTTAATGAACTTGTTTACGAATACTGAGATGGAAGCGCCCGGCAGAATTTCTTGCTGCAGTTGCCACTAGAGAAGAGACACCGGTCTGACAACAACGCTGGCATTCTCAAGATAGCACTTGCATTGGAAACTGGCTGCGCAGCCCAGCGTTTCCATCACATTAGCAAGTCTGCTAAATATTAAATTGTACGGGTCGGCTAGACATGAGAGTAATTGAATTGCAGTAATAAAATTACAGTAATTTAATTACTTTTCCTGTATTTTGTAACATAATAAATCATTTTTCCGGTCTGGTAATTTGGTAATGTAATGAAGTACTTTTTAATAGTAATTTTAGAACAACAGCAATTAATTTCTTTCGCAATTAGTTTTACTAAAGTACTCCATTGTTCTTTCGAGAGATGACACTGAGGGACTGGCGAAAAAGTTGGAACGACTTGCAGCGATCCAGCGTAGCGAGTCGGCACAAGGAAACAGAATTGAGCAGACCTATGTGTGTGGGACCTCCTGTGTCCTGTGGAACCGGGTCACTTGCAACCATTCCCCAAGCAGCAGGATGTAAGGCGTCAAAGGGCCGCCGAAGGAACAAATGGTGCAAGACGGCCGGAGTTTAAAACTAGTTGGGAGCGCGCCGTGGACATCCCAGTTGCGTCGGATAGCGCACAGTGAGACATGGTAGCACTCCTCACCACGGGGTGAGAGAGGGTGAGAGTGCGGGGAGGGGTGAAGCGGAGACAGGAGGAAGGGTAAGCCCTACTGAGCGCAAGGAGTCGAGGTCGATTCTTGGGACCACGGAAGCAATAAATAACGTAACTTCTTCGGGGCCTTCAACCGACGGAGTTCCGGGACAGCAAGACACTGCATTTGCCGCTCATTTCTCGAGCGTTCGGCCATGCTTCTGTGTTTGTTCTTTTGTTTATTTTTGTAATGACATGTGCTGTGGGAAAAAGGGATGGAAAAGCTTCCTCAGACAGAATTTCTCGCGAAGACGAAAGAACGTGTGCATCGAGTCTGTTTTGTTTTCTAAAGTTATACTTCGTTTTTGCATGGATGAAAACAATAAGAGTAATTTAAAAGTAATTGAATTACTGAGCAGAAGTAATTGTAAAGTAATTTCAATATTCTTGGGAGCAGTAATTGGTATCGAAATATAATTACACTTCTGCAGTTTTCAGCAAAGTAATAGGTAGTGTAATTTAATTCCTTTTTAAAAGTAATTTTTGCCATGTGTGGTGTCGGCTTCAGAGGCGTATAGCGTGCGGGTATCCGCTCGGTGAAACGTCGTAACTACGAGCGCAAGATACGCGATCGAGATATGGAAACACGCGTAGTGGAGAGCTCAGCGATTAGACCATTTGTGGCCTGCACTGACATCGCCTTTAACGTGTTAATTCAATCGAAGTGCGATCGCCGCGGCTAGGTTACGCACGTACTGCGGGTCAGAGAGCCGAGCGTCTATAACCATATCGGGACGTTTGCAAGCAGCGTCACAGGAAACATAATAAATAATAATAATAATAATTGGTTCACAGGAAGGGAAAGGCGCAGTATCTGTCACTCTTGTGTCTGTGGACACCTGAACCGCGCCGTAAGGGAAGGAAGGAAGGTGGGAGTGAAAGTGGAAAGAGAGAAAGAGGAGCCGTAGTGGAGGGCTGCGGAGTAATTTCGACCACCTGGGGATCTTTAACGTGCGCTGACATCGCACAGCACACGGACGCCACTTCGTTTCGCCTCCATCGAAACGCAGCCGCCGAGGTCGGGTTCGAACCCGGGAATTCCGGACAGTAGTCGGCCGTCTTACCACTGTACCACCCCGGCGGGGCCGTCACAGGAAACGTGACTGTGAATTTCGTCACAGAGCATTAAAGGTAAAGCTAAATAAAGAGATATGATTTTCTGGTAGCAATGAAAACGGAATTAAGAAGCTCAGCCAGATGCCCACTGAGAGCAAAAGGTTACACTGATATTTACATTATTATATTTAGGAGAGAAAGCAACGTATATGGGGTTGTGTTCTGTGTGTTGTGACAAGTGATAATACTGAATGATTTGTATTGGCATTGTCATCCCCTGTGTGCTCCTCTGGCAATATTTCATGTGAAACGTGCAAGTGTGTAACATTCACTATCTATGCTCCTGACTGAACGGCATGCTCAAATGAACCTCACCTGAATACGTGCATAAATACGGGAATAAAGCATGGAATTTACTTTTTCGATATTCTGATCGCATATCGCATATTGAATATTAGAACACTAAATGGTATGGCCTGTTTGAATGAGCGTAGGATTTCAGTTAGTGCGTTTTGTGAAAAGATTTTTCCAACAGGCTGGAGTATTGCCTCTGTCCTTTATTTCGGCAAAATATACAAAGTTTAAGAGACTTGCTACTCACGTAAGGCATTCCTTGCAGCTTCCAACAGCTCGTCGTTGACTAACAAGTGGTGTACCAATTGCTTTCAATACTTTAGGAGTTTTTTTCATAAATGCATCTCACATGAAGCCTTGATGACAAAGAAAAAATGCAAATTACAATATACTATACAATACAAAATTTCTTTGCAGCCTACATACAATGTACATACAAATGTCTACAACACATAGTCTAAAATAAGAGGCCGTCACACATTCTAGTAATTATAATAACATGGTACTTATACAGCTCAATGCAATGTGGGAAAAGTGGCACGGCCTTGGAGACCAAATAAGTTATACAAAGCGAGGGAAATATAAGAGAGGGTCAAAACCCCATTCTCCTAGTATTTTGCCCAAGATAAGATCAGCAGCAGGAAAACGAGCAACCTCTATTTTACCTATGAGTACCAAACACCACTGAGGATTCATCCCCAAATGCTCAAACTACTAGGCCACAACTACGGTCAAAGGATGCTACGCATGCTGCAGTGCACCAGTATGAAATATAATGGAACTCAAGGTCATTTAAAGGGTGCCCGGCACCGGAGCAACTATTCTGTTCTGCGATAGGCTGGGCGATGGTAGGTATAGAGTATGTAAGAATCATTTTACTAGTGCATAAATGTTGCACCACCTGGAATACTCTCTTTATGCCGTCGACTAAAAGCAGAAGTGTTTGTCTCAGGAAGACAACAAGCAACACGCCATAAGCATTATTTCAGAAAGCGACTCCATGTGACAGTAATCAGGCAAAACAGCGCACCACTTGAAAACTCCGTGCTCTAAAACAATTGTGAGGACGCACAAGCTCCACCTTTAATGTATTGGCACGATAGCTTTCAAGTCTCCTGTCTAAAGATCCTCGTTCGTTGAATCGAGTTTGCTGCTGCTGACACCTAGCTTCTTAATTTGTAGCTTTATTATCTGATACATTTTCAGTAGCATATACTCATAAGCTACCCAAGTACGTGAAAGAATACTCGCCGTAGATCCCTATAAAGCCCACTTTAACCAAGCCGAATGGATGTACTTTCGTGGCCTAAGGGTAGCCTGTCTTACTTATCACCTGGAAGGTTTGATTATCACCTCACCCATCCATCTCAAAGTCGGAGTTGGCCATTTCATGTGGTCTCGTAACGTCACACAACCCACTGAGCAATTGGCATGTCATGTGACCATCTGCCAGAGCTATGGCCACGATATTTCGCTCACAGTGCCGAATTTTCTGCAGAAGGGAGGCTTAAATGCTGCTGCATTAAAAAAGCAAGAAGCCAAGAGCTAAACATCTACGCTACATCAGCCTCAGCCGGCTCACAAGACATGTGGTCAGGGGGCCAGCATCCATGTTATAGATGCAGTCGTGGCAGAGACTGTACCACAGAAATGACAGATGGTTGTGGTCAAGATAAAATGAAATATTTCTTAAAATTGTTCAATACATCATGAGCAGCAAAGGCTCACTTAATGTACAGTATGATGTCTTGAGTTCAATAGCATTGTCCGTTTATGAAGTCAACTTTTTCATGCACACTTCATAAAATTGTGATGTTCAATTCGGATTGGCTGTACACGCAGCAGAGACATCAAAATATAGAACAGTGTTCTGGGGGTTAAATAAAGATTGGACAGTGCAGACAGGGTTAATGAAGCTGATACTATGTTGAGGAAAGCATTGAAACATTACATAAAGTAGAAAACAAATGTACATTAGGATAGATGTAAGTGCAACTAGTGCAGCAGTCACTAATAAGGGTGAATAATAATACAGTTGAGTACTAGTACAATGGTACAAAATGATTAAATGTGATGGTACCCAAGTCGCCTTGAGAGTGTACCTGTATAAATGAAATTAAAGTGACTGGCATAAAATTTATGTCCCTATAAAATTCCTAATTCTTATTTAATTAAAATTCTTAGAAGAAGTATTCAGAGACTTGGAATGGGAGCAGTTAGGGATAAGGGTAGATGAAGAATACCTCCGTAATCTGCGATTTGCTGATGACATTGTCTTGCTAAGTAAATCAGGGGATGAATTGCAAAGAATGATTGGTGACCCAGACAGGAAAAGTAGAAAGGTAGGCTTGAAAATCAATATGCAGAAGACTAATGTAATGTTCAATAGCCTAGGGAAGGAACAGCCGTTTACGTTAGGTAACGAAGCACTGGAAGTAGTAGGCGAATATGTCTACTTGGGACAGGTATTAACCGCAGATCCGGACCATGAAAAGGATATAGCAAGGAGAATAAGATTGGGATGGAGAGCATTTGGCACGCACTCCCAGATTATGACTAGCAGCTTACCGGTATCGCTTAAGAGGAAAGTATACAACAGTTGCATCTTACCTGTACTTACCTATGGGGCTGAAACGTGGAGGCTAACAAAGAGGGTTCTACTTATGTTGAGGACAATGCAGAGGGCTATGGAAAGAAAAATGGCAAGGATAACGTTAAGGGATAGGAAACGGGTCAGATAAATAACTCACGTCACTGACATTCTAGTGGAAATCAAAAAGAAAAAATGGGCATGCGCAGGACATGTAACGCGAAGAAAGGATAACCGATGGTCGCTTAGGGTAACAAACTGGATTCCAAGAGACGGAAAGCGTAGCAGGAGGTGGTAGAAAGTTAGGTGGGCGGATTAGGTTAAGAAGTTTGCCGGGGTCAAGTGGATGCAGCTAGCACAGGACCGGGTTAATTGGAGGAATATGGGAGAGGCCTTCGCCCAGCAGTGGGTATAGTCAGGCTGATGATTATGATGACAAAAGTGCTTAATTGAAAGCTGACAAAGCACAATCCAGATAAGGCTACATACGCAACCAACAGAATACGAAAGCACGTAGAAGGAGTTATACAAAGCTGCAATCATTTCGATAAACATCTCGAGTGATAAAATCATGTTCCAGCTGCTTCGAGCATGAATAAGTAAGTTTTACCAAGCTTCTTTGCAACAATGCGACAATGTGAGTGCGGGAGGTGATGTGAGAGCAGCAGTAATGTGTCAAGAAGTAATTGGGCCAGATAGCAGCTTCATAGAAGGTGTATGCAAGGCCTGGACTGCACACAACGATATCACGGAGGGAGATATTTTAGGTAACAGGATAGGCTGCAATTCGAAAAAAGAGTGAATTATGTTCTAGAACTGCAGTCAAAGCTATATGAAGGACAATATTAGCAAAAAAAAAAATAATTTCTTTCCTACACATTGCATTCTTATTGTGACTGTGGGTTACGCAGTGCAACAAGAAATGTCTAGCAATTTGTCCCGTACACAAATGAATGCTTTTCCTACGAGCTGCATTCACAAATTTTTGCCAGGAGGTGCACATGTACAACAATATTACATAGTAGCAAAATAGAGAAACCCAGAATTGCCTTTGTAAAAAACTGAAGAATAAAAACATGTTCATTGATAGCCCGGCCACATTGATGATGCAGAGGTTAAACATGCTACCTGGAATCAAACTTAAATTCACCAAACAGCGTCAGTATCTTCAATGAAGCAAAGTGAAAATGGCCAATTTGATAAAAGTGAAATCAAACATTGTAAAAGTGGGTCGACAAGTGGGCGGAGGTATCATCTTTCATGTACACAATGATGGAAGATAGTGACCATCAAAGAGCTACACAAATGTTTCCTTGGGAAAGCTATTTGATTGCTGTTTAACTCCATGCAGCTGACGAAAGAAGCAATTGAAAACAAGCACAATTGCAATCAAATACAAAGAGATAAGAGCTTGCTTCACTCAGCAGTTTTTTGTAGAACAACACAATGGTCACCTCACATTGCACCACAGTATCACACAAGGTTGGTGCAAAGAAATGTACTTTGGTATGGTAAACGACTGCACACACATACACCAGGTTGTTTGTATGTCAAAATGCTCATTGAAGTAGTACATTATGGACTGCCTGCTTACCACAAACACCAAAGTGAATGGTGAAGTATTGCTGCATACCTGTCATACTCTAAATCACCATTCTGGAGGTAGGAGGAAAATGTTTTTGTACCTTTCTGTGTACTTGAAGCACCTCATAAAAGGCACACTGAGTACAAGCAGAACACAGAAATGCAGTATACATAAAAATAGCAGCTTTTAACGAATGCCAAAGCACCTGTAGAAGAATACAGTTAGTATGTGTACAGATGGTAGGTGAAAAGCTATAGCACCAAAGGAACACTACTCGGTTCTTGCACATTCTTTAAAGAAATTATACAACAAAAAATAGATTCTGTTCCGAAAAAAGCACGGAAACAAGACTTAAATAGCTTCTTAGTAGTATGCTGTCAAACATGAAGCAGTGGGAATATGCATATCACTTACTTGTGGCATACCACAAATTAAAATAATGACATTGAGTGCAAATCCCAAGTGACAGATCAAGCTATTCCTGTGTGCCAAGTTAATCCAAATGTTGCATGTCCTCTTCCTTGTTGTGCTTGTGGGTGTTCTTGCTGCGATGATCATTTGAAGGTAGTGTCAAGGTCATGCGATCTGACATGCATTGCAAGCTGTAGTCAAAGAGAACTTTCGTCCGTACTGTATTGCACTTGACATCTGATATGGCCATCCAGGAAGTAGGCGCAATCTTCAAGATTAACAAGCCTGGCAGAGAGGTCAAGGATGTTGAATATAGCACCAGGACTTCTCACCAAATGAGGCTCAGGTTGACAGTGCTGCAACATGGCTGCACAATGTCCACATGATCACCTGAAAATTAACATATTGTTTAGTGCCGAAATTACATGCAAATAAAATTTCAAAGAAGCAAGACATACGACTGAGGAATATTTAAAATCATCAAAGGTGCAAGCCAAACTGCGGTGAAGTTTGAACTATCAATTTAAGATTGGTCAGTGCAAAACCAATCACCTAAGTGAAAACTTTCAGTATCAATTTCAGATGCTTGGGGCGGACACTGTAGGCTGACGGTTACGGTTAACTTTTTTCTTACAGTTAAAAGAACGACTTATTCAGGTCATTTCACTTATTTTTCCTTTCTGGGTCGTCGAAACCACAAACCATAAAAATAGGTTTTTATTTTTAATTTTGTGCAATGTAGAGAAGTTGAAAATTATGTGCCTGAACAATGTGCAGCGAAAAGCAACATGAAATGTCGATAAATTTGTCGGATTCGCCGCATGTGTTCTGTAAATTATTGTGGAAGTACAGCCTAACATGAAAACATGCAGTAGGGAGAAAACACGACAGGAGGCTGAAACACGAAGATGGGCTCAGAGAACTAGAAATATGCTGCAGGATGATTTGTTCATGCTAGGCTGTAGTTCCACATTAATATGCATCGACTAGCTCACATTCAGATCGTCATGTAAATATTTTCACGTAGTAGTGACAAGGCCGTAAGCACAAAAGAGAAGACAAAGCATAATAGCACTGAGACTATACTGGGCTGACTTGCACCCGCAAAAGAACTGAGCAACTAGGCGGCGGCGATAACAACAAACGTGCTCGTAGGTCATAGGACTAAGAATACCTGTTTCACTAGTCAGCGCTCAATATAAAAGCGGCGTAGAAACATTTAGATAAAACAGCAAACAGTGACTAGCATAACCGGGAACATTGTAGAAATAGAAGCGCTGGTTGGAATTCTTCGAGATAGATCTCGAATCATCTGCCATAACAAGGAAATAATAAAGCCGCGACTCCCGACAACAAGCATGAACAAACAAAGAATACAGAAGTGATTCGTGCACTAGACTCACAAGGATAAGACCGCATGCCGGCGACTGTCGAAAAAGAACAAATAAAGATGTGAATGGTCGCGGCATTATTCCCCCTTAAAAAGGCATAGCCCAGATGCTTAGAAAATAAACACAGAAAGGTGAACAAAATACGAGAAATTAAAATAACTAGGGTGTTTAGCGCGCGTAATAAGGCTTTAGGCGCAAAACATTGACTGTTTCTGGGCGCGCTGGTCTTTGATGGGCATCCGGGTGAGTTGTCGGGCCTCCTCTGGACGCTGCAGGTAGGCGGCGACGTCGAGGTTGTCTTGTGTCATGTGCGGAAGCAACGCGTCGAGCGTCGTCGTGGGCTTACTGCCGTACACAAGCTTGAACGGGGTTGCTCTAGTTGTCTCCTGGACGGCGGTGTTGTACGCGAAGATCACGTACGGCAGGATGGCGTCTCACGTCTTCTGTTCGGCGTCGATCTACATGTAATCATGTCTGCAATCTTTTTGTCAAGCGCTCCGTATGTCCATCGGTCTGGGGATGGTACGCTGTTCCACGTCGGTGACTTGTATGACTATAGGTCAAGATGGCCTGCGTGAGCTGTGCCGTAAATGATGTTCCCCTGTCCGTGATGAGCACTTCGGGAGCGCCATGTTGCAGTAGAATGCGTTTGACGAAGAACTTCGAGACGTCCGCCGTGGTGCCACTGGGTAGGGCTTTCGCTTCGGCGTAGCGGGTAAGGTAGTCAATGGCCACGATGACCCACTTGTTACCCGTAGAAGTTGGAAAGGGGCCGAGGAGATCCATCCCATTTTGCTGAAATGGCCTATTCAGGGGTGGTATGAACTTTTATTAGCCCGGCAGGTTTGATCGGGGGCGTCTTACGTCGTTGACACTCACGGCATGTTTTTGCGTAATGAGCTATGTCGATAGGCAGTCGTGGCCAGTAGTACTTCTGAATTTGCTGCAGTGTGCGCGCAAAGCCAAGATGCCCTACTCTCTACTTATCGGCAACGCCTGCAGAATTTCCTGTCGGAGATTTTAAGGCAGAACAATTGAAGCCGCGCGGTCCTGTTGGGTGCAAAGTTCTTCTTCACGAAGACATCATTGCTTAATGCGAACGACGGCAAATGACGCCTGAACGCAGCAGGAGTGGAAACGGTCTTGCCTTCCAGGCAATCGGCTAGGTCTTTCAAGTCATGGTCGGAGTGCTGCTGCTGCGCAGAACTGCTGGCGCTTACGGGTCGCAAAAAGGCGTCGTCGTCTTTCGGGGGAGCGTCGAAGGGAGCGTGGGATAAGCAGTCTGCGTCAGAATGCTTTCTGCCAGACTTATAGTCTACGGTCACGTCAAATTCTTTAAGTCGTAGGCTCCTTCGAGCAAGGCGGCTGGAAGGTTTTTCAAATTGGCGAGCCAGCAGAGTGCATGGTGATTGCTTACCACTTTGAATGGTCGACCATATAGGCATGGACAAAACTTGGACGTGGCCAAAATTATCGCGAGGCACTCAGTAAATGTCAGGTTTTTGTTTCTTCGAATCTTCCACACCTCTCCAAGGTGCTCCTCGATTCGGCAGGCGACGTGTAGTTCACACACAAATACACTGAGACGTAGGACGACGAATTTGCAGTAACAAAACGAAACTTAACTTCATATAACAATAACACAAGATACAGAAAACTTATTTACATGAGGCCGAGAGGCGACACACTTCACAAAAGGACTGGGCGAAAGACTAACTGCAAACTGAGCGCTTCGCGCTTCTTACGACTTCTCAGTCGGGGCCGGCCTGCTATGCTGTCTTTGTCCACGACCAGCCTCAGCACAAGAACCACCGATGACTGCGCGGCGCGCTCTTAAGTAGCCAGCGCAGACGCTTCTAGGCACTGGGGAGGAACGGAAAGCAGCTTAGCACTGCCAAAGCTATGCCTCCCCCCCCCCTTCACTCGCTAGAGAGGTCTGGAATTTTATCGAATGTCGTCAGCACGCGCGGCCTTCCCGCGCGAAGCAAGGAGGACGGCCGGGTCCGTGCAGGGGAATGCACGTGTGACTCAGCCCATGACGACGAGGGCGAGGTGGCGCAGCACGGTGGCCGAGATTACGTAATCGGTCGCGTTCTCGAAGCTTGTAGAAATTTCCATCGCCGCTTTCTGCGGCGCGCGTGCCGAAACATTAAAGAAAGGGCCACCGAGGCCTTACACACTCCTTCTCAGGGGTCGAGTAATTTGCTTCGGCTTTTGAAAGAGACTTGCTAGCACAATCTGTGGGAACCGCACCAGCCACAATAAAGGGAGTGCTTTTCCCGCGGCTACCGATGCGCCGCCGCTTTACCCCTTCCTTCTCCCTGCTCGTTCCGGAATAACCAATCACGCGCGGGGGTTATCAAGGAAGGCGTACGCGTCGCCTCTGTCTGGTTTCCCTGCTGGGTACTGCCTGGCTGCTCAGAGGGGTCGCCTGGCCTCCCGCATCGGCATGGACGCACCCCTTCTGTGAGCCAGATAAAAGATGTTTCTACCGCGGCCCGCTGTGTGTGTCTTGCTTCTCCCTCGGGCAGAGGAATCACCACAAAATGACGCCAAACGTGGGGCTGAATAAGCACCCATGTGGACGATTTCTCAGCCGATGTGGGAGCGCCCGGCAAGGCTCATGACGGGCCGGTTCTTTGTGTGATAGGCGCGACGCCATTTTGAGTTTAGGGCTATCGTGTGTGCAGATGACGCGGAGTGTGGTAATGGCCTCGAGATCGAGCAGAGTCGCCACCTTGCGGCTCAGCGGCGAAACCTATTCAGTGTGGATGCGTTTTCGCGTCGCGTCCCAGCGCGCAGCAATTTACGCGCGCGCATGCGGCGTGTACAGGAGTGTTTTTGTTTGTTTCGCGGTTCCTGTGAGCTTTTGCCTACCTATATGCCTCTTGCAAAATAAATATGAACAGTCTGTAACCCCACGCTTCATTAAAAAAAATATATACTTGTCCGTATCGAGCATGTCATGCTTGGATAAGGACATCATCCATCGCGGTCTTCGGCGCTTGGGATGCTTTGACATGCAATGTCTCAAACGAAGTGGTACTGTCGTTACCGCCGTGTCAAAGCAAAACAGGTCGCTGCCGTCAATAAAAGTTAATGCAAATGCTCAGAAATCGCATATTCCCGTTTCTGTTTGGAATACCGCCGCTACTAAAACATATGCCACCGCAGACTGCTTCACATAGCAGAATGCAGTTTGAGCAGACCACTCTATGCCTACTATGCCTTCTGCATTCACGATAGAGTTATGTGAGTACTTTTTTTTTTTTGCTTTTAAACCTCTGTTGCGGTGTCTCAATGGTAAGGGCGCTCGACTGCTGATTTCGAGAACGGGGGATTCAATCACAGCCGTTTCGAAAGGCGCTCCTCTGCTGTGGGATTTGACTGCACAATAACCAATCCCACGTGGTAAATGTGGTGTTAATAATAAAAAAAAATACGACTCCAAAACCAGCCTCTGCAATCATCCGTCATAGCCGATGCCGCTTTCATGCGTTAAACCCGGGCCAATATGCATTTATTTTCTTTTCTTTTTTTTGTTGTTGAAGGCTACTGTGCATCCTAAAAGTATTAGTGAGCACATTTTGCTTTAGAGAAATGCTCGAATGTTTGGGAAACATATTCTCTGCACCTAATTGTTACCCTAAATATTACATAATACACCTAGATTAATGCACTTTACTGGTAGCCTATTATAATCATTATAATCCCTCTTCGTCCAAGTGCTGTCTTCCGAGCAAACTCGTCGTTTCTGACAAGGGGAGTAAAACAGCTTCATGCGGGCTTAAATATCAGTCTTTAGTGCGGGAATAAATACATCTTTATAGTCGCATGATAAGATGACCTCCATTTCTTTCGGAATAGTTTTATATCCGGCATCTGTTTTGGAATCAACCCTAATATTTTACTTCGCATAAGATTTAGTCACTGCTAAATAATTAGTGAGAAAGAAATTTTCAGCCTGTAAAATTGCTTCCCAGCACATGACAGTGTCCATGCGTAGTTTATAACGATGTCTTCGCAGCGAGTAATTCGTGGCTTGCACTTTAACGTTACTGAAAATTAATCGCTGATTATTGTAAATTCTGTCAAATGTGTAAAAGTTCTCTCACACGGTGAAAATTTTTGGCATTGCAAAACAAAATAATTACAGTACTAATTTACCGTTATATATTAGCATCACACACATCAGAAATCCCTTATACTTTCCTCGGTTTCAGGAAATCATTTACAGTTAGTGGCGCATGCATTAATACACTATCACATTCTATGACAGTGGCCGCAAAAAGCATCTCGGCAAATTTAATCCACTCACCGCTCTACACGTGAGCAGTCAGCTTTCCTGTGCGGCGAGGTTTCCTGTATAATGTCGGCATGATCTCATTTTCGGGGAATACTTGTGCGTGGTTGTCTGGGCCAGAGTTTATGTGCACTCAGTCCAAAGCAACTCGCCATGCAGTGTGCTGCCAGTGCTACATTTCCCCAGCTTAATCCTCGAGTCAAGTACGATATAATGAACCAGCTTTCTCGATTCAATCCAAAGCACTGCAGGTATCTGCGTGGGCTTGACACTAAATTCGCCGGTCTCACTCGCATGAGACACGCGCAAACTGTTTAAAAGTAGATAAGAAAAACAAAGCTGTCATTAGGCAGGCCCAAGCATTAGGCGCGTGAGCGCGGTACAGCGCCAGAAACGTGCAAAGTAAATCTAGAAGTCTGGTGGCTGCGTGCATTGTTTTCCTAAAATCCGCTCTTGTTCTGCTGCTTTGGCGAAATCCTTGGATTTGTTTCTGCAATATCGCAGAAATACTGCAGAAGACACGTTTTCATCACCAACAAACCCGCCGTAAACTCGGAAGCAGACCTACGCAGCGTGCGTTTCTGCGAGCGCCGCCGGCTGCCGATCCACACTACCGGAGTGACGGTGGCGCCACCTCTAGGTCGATCTCGCGGTGAATAGTGGTGGTTGCACAGTGTTTTAGTTTTGTTTTGGGTTATGTGTGAGCTTTTAGTGTCGGGCGGTCAGTGCTTGAATTTTTTTTTTTTTGCATATGTTAGTTTTACAAAGTGTTGTCGCCGCGATTAGCCTTTGCGCCCGGCCCTGCTGACGCGGAGTAGTCTTTGTGCGCGGGCAGTTCTGTTTTTTCGGCTAGCCACAGTTTGAGTGAGGCATGCCGCCAAGGAAAGACGTGGCAGATAGGACCGCCACTTCGGATGCCGTTGCACCCGGGAGTGAGACAAGGGACGAAGCAGAGCCCGCACAGGTTCCCGACACAGCCGCTTTTATGCAGCGCATGACAGCAATATTGTCTGCGTTAACCCGTCAGCTCGGTTCGATGGCTTACGCCAACCAAGCCGCAGCTGCGGCGACAGTCTCGCGTCCGGGGATAAATGTTGAGGTTCCCTCCTTTTCCGGCTACGCGGACGTGAAGTCAGTCCACGATTCCTTACAAGAACTCGAGAATTATCAGACGGCACTGGGTTCCCCAGACGACGTGGTGCTAGCGCAGGTAATTCCCGTAGCACTTGTTGAGAGCGCGGCGCGATGGAGACGCTGCCAGCCGGTCTTTCAGTCCATGGTAGACTCCACAGATCGCTTCCGCGCCGAGTTCTTGCCGCCCGATTACGAGCGCCAGAGGCTTGAGGAGCTCGCTTTGCGCACACAGCACCCAGAGGAGAGCCTCCTCGAGTACGTACGCGCAATACAGGAGCTCTACAAGAAACCAGATCCCACGGCAGCCAATCTTGAACAGGTCGCGGCGCGTGATCAGGCAGTGCCATCCGCGCTTCAAGCCGTATTGGCGGGACGTGTTTTTGCAAACCTCGAGACCCTAGCACAGGAAGCGAATGTAGTACAGGCGGATTTACTCGCTGAATTGCGCTACCAGCCACCCTCCAGGGAAGCCGAATCACTAGATCCGCGATGCGCCTGGGCCGGAAGCCAAGACTCCTCGCCGCGCGCCAGAGGCGCAGATGTAATGCCGGTAGGGCAGGAAAGGCCAGCGGAAGGCTCCGCTATTCCTCGCGCTCTTGACCCCTACGCGTTCGAGCAGCGGCGTCGAGCTGGGCTCGTCAGCGACGTCCGCATAGGCGCGGAGAGAGGGGAAAGACGTCCCCAACCGCTTCGTGGAACGCGGCATCCCCCGACCGCGCGGCAGGTGAACGATCGGCTTTGGTGGAATTGCAACCAGCAGGGCCACGTGCCACGCGAGTGTCAACGCGGACCGCCGGCGGCGATAACTGGTAACACCAGCCTCTCGCCGTCGGCGGGAGAATTTTGCGGTAGCTACGGCGGAAAATGGGAAATGTACTCCCACGCCGCGTCACCGGGCGACCGCACCGGTGGCGCAGAGGCCCCTCGCCTGTCGAGCGCAAGGAGTGCTGTCGCGCTCAAGCCCTTTCATGCTTGTGCGGTTAGCTGGTCAAAGCTACTCTGCACTCGTTGACACGGGCTGAACGCTGTCACTGGTCGGTGACGACGTGTTCGAGGTCTGCCGTAGATGTAACATCCGTGTCAGGCTAGCCGAAACCCCTTTGAGCTTAGCAGCCGGGACGGCAAAAGCGGAGGGAGCAGTGCGTCTCGTGGTGCGCTGTGACGGCAGAAAACGGAGGCATCGCTTCGTCTATCCGCCCGGCTTAGCCATGCCAGTTATTCTGGGAAAAGATTTTCTTTCGAGCCAAGGCTTTGTGCTCGACATGGGGGAGAACGGCTATCGCTACAGCCCCTTCACCCCCCTCATTCCTTTTGTTAGCGCACTCAGGCAGGAATGCACCGCCCAGCGGGCGAGCGTCCGCGTTTGTGTGGCAGACGGCTCCCTCGCGACGCTGAAAGATAGCCCATTAGAAGCAATTATTGCGTCTTTCTCAGGACACGGTAGTCAACGCCGAAGGCTTGTGGAAACTTTACTCCTGTTTTCGGATTGCTTCACGAAGAAACCGGGCAGAAGCGACGTGCTTCAGCACCAAATTGAAACGGGTGATGCGCGCCCTTTCAGATGTGACCCGCGGCCGTTAAGCGCGCATAAGAGACAGCTTCTCGACAGCGCCTTTGACGAGATGATAGATACCGGCGCGATGGGACCCTCACAAAGTCCCTGGGCGTCCCCAGTGGTTCTAGCGCCAAAGAAAGATGGTTCGGTCAGGCTGTGTGTTGATTATCGAAAGCTAAACTCACTGACGCATACGGTTGCGTACCCTTTCCAGTCGATCGAGGCTGTGATGTACGGGTTAGGGAACGCAAGGTTCTTCACAGTCCTGGATGCAAGCAGAGGGTACCTGCAGATGGAGGCGGCGGAAGGTGAAATTCAGAAAACAGCATTCACCTGTCACTGCGGGCTCTTCGAATTTACTCGACTCCCGTTTGGTTTGTCTAATGCACCGAGCACGTTCAGGCGATTGATGGACATCGTGCTGGGCGATGCAAGGTTCAACTACGCGATGGCATACTTCGACGACGTAGTGATATTCTCACAATCGTTCGAAGAGCACCTCATTCACCTGAATTCCGTTTTTGAAAGAATGAGACGTGCGGGTATAACGATCAACACAAAGAAATTGCAGTTGGCATCAAAGAGAGTGATCCTCTTGGGATTTGTGGTTGATGATGGCACTTTGAGACTGAACGATGACAAACTGCAGGCAATTCTGAACTAACCCTGCCTGACGGACGTGAAAAGCTTGCAGAGGTTTTTGGGAATGGTTGCTTTCTACAGGCAATTCATCGCTCGTTGTTCAGAGCTAGCAAGGCCGTTGAACCAGCTGTTGCGGAAAGGCTCAAAGTGGGTCTGGGGCAAGGAGCAGAACGACGCATTTGTTGCCTTGGCTCACGCGATAGCGAATGCCTCCCCGACCTGACCAAGCAGGTTGTCATGCAGACAGATGCTAGTGATGCCGGTGTAGGAGCTGTTTTGTTTCAGGAACACGAGGGCAAGCTGAGCCCTGTCGCGTTCGCTAGCCGCACGCTCACATCGGCGGAGCGGAATTTCTCCGTGACCGAAAAGGAATGCCTGGCGATAATGTTCGCATTGTCAAAGTTCGACATGTACCTAGACGGATCGGTGTTCACCGTGCAGACAGATCACGAGGCACTTTCGTGGTTGACGAGGCTGAAAAACCCTTCAGGCAGGCTCGCGAGATGGGCGCTGACGTTGCAACGTTACACCCCACACGGCATTTGACATCCGACGGACGACCGTCGGTACGCCCGCTTCGGACGTTCGGACCCCCGTCGGTCATCCGGTTTTTGTCCCGAAGTCACCTCTCGGACGTCCTACGGACCATCCGATGCAAGACCGCAGAACATGTACAGTTAATCCAGCGGACGTCCGAGCGCGGACATACGGACTATTCTAGGACGTTTCATAGTAGCATGCATACCTAGCAAATCCGCGTGGTTTCTACATGCATTTGCTTATAAAACGGCGGCAGGCCACTGTTTTTATTAAAAGAACCAGTCGCAAGTGAAATGAGTTTTATTTCACGATATGTACATACATCAAGAAGAACGTGCTTAGTCAGATGTGCTCTTGCGGGTTGAGCTGACCGTTCCGATGAATGCCTCGGCCACGATTTCGCGACAGCCTCAGAGGTGCCCCTTGAGTCCGAGTGTAGGCTCCTCACTGCAGCTAGAAAAAAATGCAGTTCAAAATACCATAATGAGAACCGGAAATTGTTTGGTCGCTCAAAACATTTGCACAGCGAATGACAATCATGGGATGAGATTACTACTACTACTATCTAAAAAGATAAAAGCAGTGTCTCTGGGAGCAAACAGTAGGAACGTATGCGATTTTAACCAGAGCTGCGTTCTAACTATTGCAACTTGGAAAACTAAACGCGAATCGTAACATCTTTCTATCTGTTAATCCACTCGCTTATTCGGCTGTTATATGCCAGATAGTACATAAATGTATCGTTTTTAATATCAGTTTCGGCAATTTACTTGTCTGATACGATTAGAATCAAGCTGAAACCTGTGCTTGCAGCATCGACGACCCAGATAACGAGGCTTGGCTGCTTATGGGTCGCCGCGGCAACGATGCTGCAGAAGGATTTCGAATGATTTGTGGTCGAATCAGGCAAGTACATAATCTAAACTGGTATTAAAAAAGACAGACGGTTGTATGCTATACATGTGCCTTATTTCAGCGTGAGTAAGCGGGCGGTTTAACCGACAGAAGCATTTTGCGGTCCGTGTTGACCGTTGGAACACTCGTACCAAATGAACCACTCCCAAAACCAAATTTTGCGCTGTTAATTACTAGACAGATTGAAGAGCACTTAAAAAACCCTGATGGGTGCATTAAAAGATGTTTACTTACCATGACACAGCTAGATGCACCGGATTGTGAATCGCACGCCGACGAGCAAATCTACGGTGAGAATACATAGTGAGAACACGGCCACTCGTGCTGAGCGGCTAGTGGCTATGGCTGGCGTAGGCTTAGGCTGGCTTGGCCGAGACTTTGGCTGAACCGGCAGTAACGCATATGTGGCATGTTACCCCATTATGCCAAAATAAAACTTCCAGTTAAAAATTTATGTGTCACAATAAATAATATGCAGTATTTTGTATTAAAATAATTTTTTAACAGCAGCTTATTAATATTATTTGTACACTTTGAGTCAAGACAAGTCGAAGCTATCTATGATATGTAAACAAACATGGCGGATAAAACGTCGATAACATATTCAATATACCATAGTTATAGTGCGTTCGAAGCGCTGGCTCAGTGCATGTGCGATTGAAGTTTATAAACTGAGGACGTTTCTTTGCAGTTAGTGACAACATAAATGTAGTAATTAGGATCAGAGCGCTCTGAGCGCGTCTAAGGATCGAGCGGTGCGAAAAGGCCAGTGCACTGCTGAACAATGCAGAACTGCCCTGACAGCTTCTTAAATGGATAGCATTTCGCGAGGAAACGCGACTGTTGATAACTTGATATAAATTGCAATGACTGGCAGGGATGATTGCTTTTTTAGTGGTACATTGATGTTATAATGAGTGCGCTCAGGTCGAAATTCCCTTGGTAGCCCATTCCACTAATGAGTGCCCACCTGATGAGCACGGGTTCTGTTGAGGTCTGTACCGAGAGACTATTTTTCTGAAATAATTGAATGTTGATCCGAGAAAGATGATCCCTCGTAAATCCTACGGACACCCCAATACGGATGTCCGTTTTCGGCTGTGTTTCGTTCCTACCGGTTTATGTCCCAATTCGGATGATCCATTTTCGGATGTGTTTCGTTCTTCCGGCGGTCGTCCCGCTCCGGCTCCGGACGTGCGGACTTTAACCGGACGTCCGACGGACATTATTGGCCGTGTGGGACGTACGCCATTGAGTACCGCCGGGGCAGCATGAATAAGGTGGCCGATGCTTTATCGCGAGCACCATGGAAAGCTGGCGGAAGCGCAGCAGAGGCGCAGTCTAGCATTGCTGAAAGCGGCGTCACCGCTATTGGTGAGGAGGAGAGGGCGGACGCGAGTGTCGCGCCCTGCTTAGTTAAAGAGAGAGAGGTGGAGGACAGAGGTGCCGCTGTGCTGAGAGGGAGAGAGAAGGCGCAGCAGCTGGGGGCGGTGACTACTCGCCTGCCAAGAAGCGAGGCAGAGAGAAATCTCTATTGGGAAGTAGCGGTCAGTAGGGCTGACTGAGGCCCAGAAAGCAGACGGCCTATGCCAGCGGGTGCTGGCAGAGCTTGCGAGTAGTGCAGCTTGCACCAGGAACGCTGAGGGCAAGTACGACGCGTATCTGCTGGGCGATGATGGCTTACTGCTCCGCCACATCCCCCAACTTGACGAAGAAGAGGCGATTGCATCCCCCTTCCGAGTTGTGTTCCCGAGGAAGTTGCGGAAACGATTCCTCCAGTACTTCCATGACTCTGCTCTGGCAGGCCATGGCAGCGGCAGCACGACTTATGACAAGTTATGCCGTGTCGCGACCTGGCCAGGTATGAGAAAGGATGTGCTGAGTTACGCCCGTACACGTCTTGTTTGCCAGGTAGCCAAGCCTCGGTCGGGGAAGCCCGCTGGCATGATGAAGCCGGTAGTTAGCAACTATTCGTGGCAAGTGGTCACGTGCGATATCATGGGACCCCTCCCTCGCTCCGCGCGGGGAAACCAATATATCCTGGTAAAAATGGACCACTATTCCAAGTGGGTCGAGTTATTCCCCCTTAGGAAGCTTGTGTCAGAACGGATTTGGGAGAGACTGTGAGACATTCACTCGTTTCGGTTTTCCTTCCGACCTGATTACAGACAATGCTTCGTATTTCACAAGCAAAGTCTGTTGATTCCTGTCGGGCGCTTCAAATCCGCCACAGGAAAACGCGTCCCTATCACGCTCAGAGCTGTTAACATAACTGAGAGAGTGAATCGGAATGTTAAGAGTATGCTGGTCGCGATGACCTAACACACATGGTTAGGGACGCACGGCTGTCCGAACTCGCGTTTGCCACTAGGACAGCCGTGAACAGGTCGGTGGGTATGACACCCACTTACTTGAATTTTGTTAAAGAGATCGCTTTTCCGCTAGAGAATGCCCTACTTGACGCGGAGGGGCCCGCGCCCCCTCCGCTTATGCAGTACGCGGCAAAGCTCCGCGAGCGGCTTGAGGCAGCGCAGCGAGCGGCTACCTCGATGTCGCGCGCATGGAGCAAGCGGATCAGTACAACAAAGGTCGTCGTCACGTCGTTTTCAGCACGGGGGACTTTGAAAAGAACGCACCCGCTTAGTAACGCAGCGCGTGGTTTTGCCGCGTCGCTAGCGCACAAGTGCGTTGGACCGTTCGAAGTTATGGCACGGACTACACCGCTCACCCATCAGCTGCGGTTGTAGACGAGCGGTGAAACCACCGTTCCGGTGCACGTTGCAGACTTGAAGGCTTACCACCTTCGCAAGAACGATAACTTCGAAGCGGTGGAAGCTCAAGGCGATGCAGCGATCTCTCCCAAAGTAAGGCGTACAGGTAGCAACCCGGTTCGCAACCGACGCTATAACCTTAGACCAAGGCAGTATACTACTTCGTCTAACGTCTTTGCTTCTTTCAGAATGCATTCTGAAAATATTTTGCAGCAGCCAGAGGAACACCGTCGCTGGGGCGGGAAACCGCACCCAGCGTATGTTTCAAGGAGGGGCCACTTAAACAGGGGGCAGCCCCCTAGTTTGTAGGGGTTTTTGGCCCATCATCGTGACCAGCGAGGCCGTGCTGGCCGTCTTCAACGAGTTGGATTCGAAGCCCGCTGCCCAGGCTTGGAGTACGGGCCTCAGGGGGCCAGGTGTGCCCGGTTAGGAAACACCTGCTGCAAAGGGGTCCCGGTGCATCCAGCACGGCGCCGCGTGGAGAGAGGTCGACAGCGATGTGGAGTAGCAGCTCAGGGCCGCTGCCAGGCATATCCGCGACCGAGTCCAGCTGCGCTTTGACCTCGAGGATGTGGCCGCTGCCGGAAAGGGACCAGCCGGAACAGTCCCGCCATGCCTGCTGCTTCTCTCCCGCCATACGAACCAGCTGAGATGGCATCCCGCCAGACCCAGGCGACAAGCCTCCATATTGTACGCCGACCCGGGCTCGGACAAGGACATGGCTCGGCTGTCGCCGGACCCCGGGTCGGACGCTTAGAGGGGGGGGGAAATGTGGGGACCGCGCCAGCCACATTTAAAGAGAGCACTTTTCCCGCGGCTACCGATGCGCCGCCGCTTTACTCCTTCCCTCTCCCCGCTCGTTCCGGGATAACCGGTCCCACGCGGGGGCTATAAAGGAAGGCGAACGCCGTCGCCTCTGTCTCTTGGCTCCTGGTTTCCCTGCTAGATACTGCCTGGCTGCTCCCGAAGACGACCCCCCTGACCTCCCGCATCGGAATTGACGGACCCCTTCTGTGAGCTAGATAAAAGATGTTTCTACCGCGGCCCGCTGTGTGTGTGTGTCTTGCTTCTCCCTCGGGCAGAGGAATCACCCAAAAAGCGAAAACATTTTCCTCTCCGGAACTGTTCTGAACTAGGATCACCCACACTGCTTGCATGAAAATGTCCTTATGGGATTCTTTATGGTCCCACTTCTTATGGTTTATTGGCACATTCCCTGTAGCTGCTGGGACCATAAAGCTTCAGAGACCCGTGGCTTCTGGTCTGTGGGACTGAAAGGGCAATTAAACAAGTTTTGTTTACATTTTCTGATGTTTATTCACGTTCCAACTTCCGTTTTGCCTTAAGGAAATCGTGTATCTTTTCGCTCAGCACTTGATGTTCTTGAGTGTCGGGGTGGCATCCTTGGCTTTCATTTTGTCCCAGTGTTTCAAAGTCTCTGCAAGAGAAAATTCGGGGATAGCACAAATTAAAAAAAGACACAATTTGCTATGGCCACCCTGACTTGACATTCCTGTAACATATGTCCTCACTTTAAATTTCTCATGAGACATAAGGAAATATAGCACTTGTCGGGGTGGTGCAGTGGTTAGGGCACTGGATTACTGTGCCCAAGATTGCGCGATCGAATCCCAGCCTCGGCAGCCACTTTTTGATGGCGCCGAAAAGCTAGGCGCCCATGTGCTGTGTGATGTCAGTGCACATTAAACCCCAGGTGGTCGAAATTTTTAGAGCTCTCCACTCGTTGTCTTTCATAGCCTGAGTCGCTTTGGGACGTTAAACCCCAAAACGAAACCATAATTAATTTTCTTATATACTTAAGCTAAAATTTAGGCAACTGCAGTTTGAAACTTAGTGGCCTTAATATAGCCTTGGCAGAAAAATTTGGTCAAAAATAGCAGTGCATAACATCCCTAGATGTGCCACCCTGCAAAATAGAATGGTTGCAAGAATGTGTGCCAAGCCACCTGTCACATTGCTCATTAGCTGATTGCTTGACTTTATCCACAGTGTAGCTATTACAATTAATGGAAACTCCTTGAAAGATCATACCATAGCAAAACTTTAAGTAATGAAAAGGTCTTCATTCTGACTCTAGCACTGAAAAATGTTGTTCTAGGAATATGCCGTATCTAGAAATTTGCCAACATGCAACTTTTTTTTTTTGCAAAATATACTGAGTGACTATGCACTATATTATGCAGGAAAGGAAGAGATAGCACATTCAGGCTTTGTAGCTTCAACTCCATTACAAGAAAGTCAACATTTCAATGATGTAAGCCATACAGGCCAGAACAACAAACACATGCACCACTGAAAAAAGGCCCATGAAATTGACGGACATAGCTTTAGCCCGCGCCTCCTCTAGAGGAGGCGCTACTCGAGCACTGTGGAATATCTAATACTTAGCATCTAATCCAAATTGAATGTGTGAATTGGTGGCTCACCAGAGTTTTTGCGTTTTGGGGCTACGACATCACAAACGCTCCTTGTGTCAAGGATGTCATCCCCCATATGGCCTGTGCAGTGACCTTCACAAGTGTGGGCTTCTTGTTCTGCACTATTTTAGCTGCCTGCACACCTTTCACCTTTACACCATTCACAAGATGAAATTGAAGAAAGCAGTACATAAGAGATCTCTTATTAATATGCATAAATTTCTTTCAAATTACTAACTAGGTCAGGATAAATATAGAAGTAATCAGTGTTATGTGTGACATTTGCTATAAGCGCTAACCGCATGGGGCGATGGGCTGAGGGCTACCAAAGCATTGTTGTCGCTCAGGTTCTGGGTTTGTACAAAATTTTGCATGTCGTCCAGAAGTAGCTCCCGAGGAAGCTAATCGCAGAAGGCTTTGGGGTACGCAAATTCCATTCTGTATGTTTTTTTTTTCTGCGAGAGACGTTTTTCCTAGTCCGGTTTGAGCAAGGAGGGTTTGAGTGAAGAACCTGCAGACGCTCACTTCTTCTGATTCGTGCATATATGAGCCCATCGAGACAATTCAGTAAGAGCTTGGTAGGGTAGAAAGCGAAAAAACAGCTAGTATGGCTAGCTATTTTTAATTTTCGAGAGCAGCAGGAGAAAGTCACTGCTTGCAATGCAGATCTGCATCGCAGTATAGTAGCGCACCGCTGTGTTGTGACCATTTTTTTAACACAATAGGTTACAAAACATTTCAGCAGTGTTTCATCGTACTTCATGCTGTTTACTGTTAAAAACGGGATATAGCGTAACTGTGCTCCCTCTGACCGAACGACGAGGCGGCGGTAACAAAGCAACGCTGAAAACGCATCTCTTGTCACCGAGTCCCGTCTCCGTGATCATCGGCATGAGGTGACAAATCCGAGGTAGCAGAGATAAGCTTTTACGGGCAGCATATAAAGCCAAACATACCTAAGAATAATAAGGCCCAGTTCAAACTATGGGACAACAAAAGTGACCTCATTTGGATATTTCGCTAATTTTGAACAGCGGTGGTCATCACTGCCGATTTGCACTGGCAGCCGTTGTGCCCGCTTGCATCACGGTTCGTCTCTGTCTGTGCTGTTGCATTTCAGCCCAACCTTACCACACCTTCCGCAACTGGAGGAGCATAACAGAAACGAAAAACATTTTTTACTTACCCAACAATCACCGGTCCTAGGCCTTGTATTAATTTCTTCACATTTTTTAGTCTTGCCAGACGTTGTCAGACCACCAGGTCCGTTCAAATGTCCGTAGACACTTTGGAAGTAATGCTCTGAAATCATTCATACTAAGGACGATGCTTAAACCGTGTTAAAACCGCAAAATACGAGCCGCGTACCGAGTTCACAAAAACATGCCGCCGCCATAAACCGCTGCCATCCCTCAGGTCTAGACTTCGGAACGGCTACTTTTGGCTCGTAGAGGCAGTAGAGGCTCGAGCCGAGGGGATGGAAACCACAAGAAAACTGCGGAAACGATGACGTTGTAGACGTTAAACACCTGCATTTGTCAAATTTCAGAGCAAGACACACGAGAAGTAATCCAAATTACTGATATTATTTTACACGTTTTACAAACAACTGTATTCGTCCCGCTTCGAGCGTTGTAGCCGATCGACCGAAGACGCGTCATTGGCGTCGTCTGCTCCGCGCTAGCAGACAGCAGATGAAGGAGTCTCAGACCCTATGCTGTGACAAAAAAGATAGTTTCTACGCGTCCGTGACGCTTCCAATACCTCATAGCAGCAGTACAGTGGCTAACAGCAGTTAGCTCACTGAGGCCACTACTTCAAAAATACTTAGCTTGTTTAAAATGATTTTGATAGATTGATTAGTACCATATTGGAGCAAAAATTGATACCCTAAATGAAAAAAAAAATTACGAGGGACTTTAGCGACTAAAGAAGTGAAAGGCGAAAGCCGGAGTGCTACATTCTGTTACGGAACTGGCACTAATTAGCAATTATTTAGGTACTAATTAAGTAAATAATTCATTAATAACTGTAATACTTATTAGTCATCGATTAGTGATTTATTAATTCATTATTAGTCATTAATTAGTAATTGACCATTGATTGACGCGTGCCATATAAGGCACGCATTCGTGCATACTGTGGTGGTGCTCTGTGATTGAACGAGACCTCTATGACGTCATCCCGCCTCGGCCAATCAGAACAGCCTCAAAAGCCGGACACATTTTGTCCACAATAGCATGAGCCATTAAAGGCTTTCGCCTTAAGCTCCTTCTATAAGCAGCAAAGTCCTGGTCATCATAAACTTTGGGTTTCGATGGTTAGAGGTATTATGCACAATACCATATGTTATCCAATGGGGACCAGTAGCGGTATTGATTTTCTGCTGGAAACAGTAGGACCAGCAGAAAACCATTAGGCGGTCTGCTGGGACCAGTGCCCTAGTTATTGGTCCCAGTAGCCACTGGAACCAGTAGCTACTGGTCCCAGGACAAAACCATTAGGCACCCTGCTGGAACCAGTAAGGCCTGAGAAAACCATTAATAATTCTTTATGGTTCCAGTAGAAGACCAGTAGGCTTTCTAAGGGTTACAGTAGAAACCAGTAAAAACCAGTAGGTTTCTTTATGTTTCCAGTACAAACCAGTAGATTTCCAGCAACAAATTTTCACCTGGGATCGGTATGAAGTTCAGTTCGGGCGTTTTCATCAAAGTGCCCGAGGAGAGGAGAATACTGCAGGCGGCGCCTAAGTTCCTAGAAGACATGTGCTTGCGGTGCTTTCCACTGAAACGGGACGTCTGCTTTTATAAGTTGGTGAAACGTTCGGCGATGCTCGCAACGTTTATGGCAAATCGTCGGTAATACGCGCACAGCCCAAGGAATTGGCGCACTGCTTTCTTATCAACGTGCTGTGAAAACTGTGCAATCGCAGCATTTCGACCTGCAGGTACCCCTTGCTTGCGTCAAGTATCGAGAACTTAGCGCCACGGAGGTTTGAGACGATCACGTCTATTCTTGGGAAGGGGTATGCATCTTTTCCCGTGACCTCATTGAGATGCCAATAGTCCACGCACAAGCGCCAAGAGAAATCTTTCTTTGGCACCAGCACCACTCGGAACCGCCAGACAGAACGCATATAAGACCAGCATTGAGCAACTCCTGTAGGGCCTCATCGATCGCTTGGCTTTTAGAAGCACTGACGGGTCTAGGGTTGCATTACCAGGGCAGCGCGTCACCCGTTCTGTGCGGTGCTACACGAAATCTGTGCATTCCGGCTGGTCGGTGAACAACTCGTGAAAGTTCTTTAAGAAAGACAAGAGTTGGTCACATTGGTGTTTTGTCAGCGCACCGGCATCGGCATTCTGGGCGCCGAGTGGTGAGAAAAGACCCCCAAGCCTTTATTTGCTGATTTCTTTATATACCACCGTCATACCGGAGTAATGATAAGACAGATATAAGGGTCTATTAGGTAGCGCCACTTAGACCACAGCTGCCTATCAAGATGATCGACTCTCTTGATTTGATTGGCTCGCACTTTTCCTTCCTTGCGCTCAAGGGTATTGCCGCTTAGATGCCACGCATAGCGATAACATTTGTCGTTCGCCACATCTTTTGCAGAAAACATCACGTTCGCTCTCTTTCAGTTTGCCTTTTTCTTTCATCCACATGTCTCTTTTGCGCTGGCTTGTCGGGTTTGTAGGACTTAATGTTGCAAAGCCACTCAGGTTATAAGAAGTGAAGGGCTCCGGAAATTACGACCAGCTGGGGTTCGTCGCACAGCACACGGGCGCCCAGCTTTTCGCCTCCATCGAAAGGCGGCCGCCGGGATTCGCCTCCTTCGGCACAGTAGTCGAACGCCCTAACCACTGCACCACCACGGTGGGGCTGTCGCTTGCTTGTGAAGCAAACTGGCACTTGATCTGAATGGCATTCTATAGGCAATCACCTTTTGACTTTGAGCTAGTGTGCAATGAGGATATCAAGTGCTACCAAAGGAATCCCATCTTGCACATTTAGGCGTCTACTCCTGAACTCAAAGTCACGTCTTATACAATTGAGCTATCCCATTTGCATCGTCTTTCATGAATCCAACCTTCTTTTTCAGTTCCTTGATTTCACACTGACCAATGTTTTCTTGGAACTGGTCAAATTTCTTTGATGTAAAACCAATTTATTCTTCCTTTTTCAATCGGAGAAGGTAAGCTTGGAATTGATACACTTTTGATGTCAATTTTATTTTACTTGATCAGCCACCTCTGCATGCCCGACAACTACGCCATGCCTTCCTTGAGGCTTCACTTTTACCTTTTGACAAGTCAACCCAGCACATTTTTCCAAGATGGGAGTACCGTCTAGTAAATCCAAATCGCAAGCAGGGTCTGAAATAGCAGCAAGTCTGTGAAAGCAGGTGGCAGCAGCAGCGTTGCGCCAATCGCTGGCTTTTAGTTGACCGTTCGCGAATTTCTACAGGCAGGCAGTACGGAGGTGATCACCAGCTGATTTTATCAGCTAATCGCCCTGCCTCCAGTAACTCCAAACATACAACTGCACTCAACGCTGAATTTAGCTGAGATGTCGTGGTTTATTCTAATTTTTCCAAGCAATCGATGGCTGCTACGCATTTTACATCAATCAACTGCTCTTCTCCCTTCTCTCGGTTCCTTATCTTGCCTTCACCCATTCCTGATATGGACGAATAACGTTTCCTATTCTTGACTAAGCACGCACAAGACAGGGCTCTCCGAATAGCAAGTGTGGAATAATAGTAGGCTATCAAGAAATAGGTTGCACACATCACCAAAATTTGCTACTTCGATCGAGGCACACTTCATAAATTACTATTCAAGCTACAGCTGTGCAACTTGTGCTTTTCTTCTCCTACTGTAGAGTTTCATCTAGAGTGAATTTACTTAAATGCATTTTAGTTTTCAGTGCCAATTTTTCAAATGTATTAGACCGGCAAACAAAATTCTCTTAGAAAATACGACCACTGTGTTTCAGTGCTAGTGCTTTGTAAACTCTGGCAAAAATGGGGAATGGTACTCAATAGATCAAATGGCTTTGAAGGCTTTGTTTCATCTGATCCTCGTTTCACTGATACTTGCAGTCGGTTGAGACGTAAACATAAATGGGCTTCAGTGCCTTATTGCAAAATAAACATGGTGTGGTTTTCTCCAAATGAGTGTTTTTTTTTTTTTCACGTATTGGCAGGGAAACGAGACACTGCTGTCTTTGTACGTAATTGCGAAGCCGTGAGCAAGGGACATTTTTTGCAAGCTGCGAGACCCACGGCAGCAAACAGCCTGATCCACTTTCACAAACTCACCTTGTGCAAAATCATAAGAATGATGTGATCTCTCAATGTCAAGAAAACAAAATGCATTTATTGACTTAATCCCTTTGACTAAACAAACAGCTGCGAAAACGATGCCTGCCTAAGTCCTATTGAAATAACGCATTGGTGTATATATTTGCAGCGCTTTTGAGAATATTTTACTCCGTGAAACTTTTTAGTGCCCTTTGTCAGTTTCGCCTGTCTCTGCCTTGCACATCTAGTCTCTTTGTGAGACAAGGAATATGCTAGTTCGGAAATACTTGGCAAAATAAAGGTGCGTGCAACCGGATAGCGTTCCTCTTACTAATGCACAACTTACTAATACATTTTCTGACGAAAGAGCACTGAAAAAGGGTTGTTAGGGGGAGCCTCAGTTCGCAAGTCGAGCCAACGTTTCGAATAGAGGACTTGTCTTCGTCTGGGCCCAGACTGATAGAAGTCCACTTGTCGAAACGTTGGCTCGCCCTGCGAACTGAGGCTCCCCCTAAACCCTTGTTCAGTGCTCTTTCATACTGTGCAGGCATCTTTTTTCTCTTGTTATTGACTGGCACATTTTATCGTGAGATCGTATGCTCGGTGGCTGTTTGACAGGGGAAAATTATCTATTCGCAGCACGCGCTTTCCAGGAAGTTACGCTCCAACGAGTCCAGGGCACACTGGCTGGACCATGCAGATGACGTCTTCGAGGTGAGATCTAATGCGTATTTATTACTGGAGACATTGATTCGTTGAACTCTTTCCGGCATCTTTAATAACAGACAGCGAAGCACACTGCTGTGAACATTTCTCTCTCTCTCTCTCTCACACACACACACACACACACACACACACACACACACACACACACACACACACACACACACACACACACACACACACACACACACACACACACACACACACACACACACACACACACACACACACACACACACACACACACACACACACACACACACACACACACACACACACACACACACACACACACACACACACACACGCACGCACGCACGCACGCACGCACACGCACATACATACACACGCACACACACATTGCTTTAGCATTGCCACCATAGCGTGATAATATTTTATGTGAAGGGCCCAAGTGTACAAATTAGACATGAATAGCAGAAAATTCATTATTTCCAATATTCGGAACATTCAGTATTCAAAGTGGTTGATTTACAAGTTCACGTTATTTTCACCTGAACCAAAGCTCCACATTAGAGCGTTATACAAACAATTCTTCAGGCTGAAATGTTGCCAAGCTTAATGTTTTAATTTCTCAAACTGCCAAGTCTCTCGAATTCTTTCCGAACCGAGGAAACATGATTTCTTGCATTCTTTCATTCACAGGTTCAGAGGAAAAACAGCAAACACTGAATAAGTTAAAGAAATGTTGGGAATTACTTGCTTTGCACTTGTTTTCAAAAATTATCTTAATTTTGCTTCTTCTTAGAGACTTCAAACGGCGCTTACGCAGGAAAAACCTTTTTACAGAAGGCTTCTTAGGGGAGAGCAGCCTCATGCGATTGCCAGAACATCATTTTTTCTTCAATATAATCGTGGTGGTCGCTTTTTGGGTCTAGAAAGTTACTCATGGAGTGACACAATGCGAATGGCCATGAAATTTCCTATGGCTATTTTTTCGATTTCAATGAATTTTTTATACGTGACGAGAAAATGTGTTGCTACATAGGAGTAAACCTTCGTTTTGCCATTTCTTAAAGTTGCAAGTTTGAAGCCCTGCTGCACACTCTTTGAACTTTTGTCGCACATCAATTTGTGGTTTTATCTATGCGTTCTTTTTGGGAAATCTTTTTTTTTTCCGCGTGGTAAATAGGAAAAGTTTCTCCCCTAGCTACGCGCTGCAAAAAATATCCATTTTCAGCGCTGCTTTCTCGCAAGATAAATTCAGGTCCTGCGCTCAAAGAAATCATGGATTATTTATTTCATGAAACACTAGTGGATTTATACCAGTCAGCAAATTATCTGCAGCGATTCGAAATGTGGCA
The DNA here is from genome assembly GCF_055883805.1 of Amblyomma maculatum. Classification (NCBI taxonomy): domain Eukaryota; kingdom Metazoa; phylum Arthropoda; class Arachnida; order Ixodida; family Ixodidae; genus Amblyomma; species Amblyomma maculatum. Next base: position 301,388,491 of record NC_139344.1, on the reverse strand, counting down.
AAATTTATAAGCATCAAAGTGCAGAAATGTTTTTTGAATGAAGAGATGATCTTCTTAAATACCTTATAATAGTTTGTAAATATACGAAACCAAAATTCAATTCTTAAAGTTATAAAGATAACAAAACTGATCTTTTGCTTTAACGGCATTGTTAAAAATTACTTAGAGCTATCTGGCGGAACGAGAATCCTTCAGAAGCTGGATATATCATATACTGAATATCGTTACATTTTATAGAGGGTGCAGTGAGTGGTTGAGACCTTGTCTGAAATTATTACAAGTCCGTTTAATACTCACCTGTATCGCTTGCAGGTAGATGTTTTCAGTCGTGCTTTGGTGGTAGCTTAATGCTTCTTTCGCGCTTGTGGTCAGAGGTCTTTGATTGCTGAAGTGGTTCAGCTACAATCAAGAATAGAAATCCTTATTCAAGATTTAAAAGTTGGGTTTCTTGACATTGCAACTCACATTTTAGAATTGAATTTCAAACCAGCCATACTTGGCGATCTCCATAATGCCATTAAATTGTTTCAAAAGACTCCAGTCCCGTAAAATGTCATTGTTTTGGCAATAATGAAGTCATGGATGAAACCGAATGTAAACACAAAGTCCTCATCGAAACAAAAGCTAGGAGTAAGGTGTAACTCAGTCGGCCCAATTCACAGGCTCGGTGGAAGTTCTAGTACCTGTAATTGTATTTTTTCAGAACATTAATGAAAAGACCGCCCTCTTTAAAAATGTAACGAAGGTAAATGGTACAGCTGTTTCCACCCCAAACGATTATTGAGAAGTAACTTTGCAAAAACGTAATTGTTGCTATGGAAAAGCGCGAAATCTGATAAATCAGACGGTAAAAACGCGACTCGGATTCCCGACAAGCTACGCATCGATAACGTGGAGTATGTTTGGGATTTAACCATGAATGCGCGGAAAACAACTATCTAACGCACGGCCTACTCAAATTTCAGCGTGACTCTCTCACGACACATTTGTAGGGTTAATAAACCTAAATGCTCGTAGCATTGTCCATAAAACAGATAATCAACCTTCTTGTGATCACGGAAACACGGCTCATTAGTGCTATTCATGACGATGTCTTACAAAATGTTTCGATGGGTGGTGGCCAGGTCAGACGTGGAAGCCTCCCTCGTGAGCACCGACACAGAATATTTGTGCCTCAAAATTGAAACGTGTTCTTTTTGTATGCTATTTACAGACCACCAGACCCAGCACCTAATTTCTTGATAAAATTTCAGGGTGGTTTTCGCAGGCACAAAATAATTCTTTTAACCTTCCCGGTATTGATTGGGAAAATTTGCAATGGGGTTCTGAGTCGTCCAGAAATAATCGTTGATTTAATGCTTGCGCAAATTGTACGAAATGCTGTTTCCAGCTCAGCTTCTGCAATTCTGCCTTTTGTTCTTAAATCCCGTGTAAAGTTTCTATCTACGATGAATTATCTGACCACAAATTGGTTGCCACTTCCGTTATCTTTTAGACGTTCCGATAGCCCACCTGTCTTAAAAATGGTCAAAGATCATGCCCACGCTGATGATGACAGTATTCTAGATTTTCTTGATGCTCAATTTGAAGAATTCCAGTGACAACGTGGGCTTACTGCAGATAAGTTCAACAAGTTTTTTTTTTATCTTGATAATATTATTTCGAATAGAGTTAGGAAAAGCAGTAAGTCAACACCGTCGATGACCAGAGATATTATGCATCTAAACAGGAAAGCAAGAAAGGTATTTTGCGACCAATGCATTTACCGCAGCTCGTCATGCTTTATCACATTCAAGCCGAACACATTTATTTTAGCAAGATACTTTGTTGGGCTAGTTGGTACTTATTCATTATTAATTTAAACAGCGCGAACACGAAGACAAAGGACAAGATAAAAGAAAGCCACAGTACAAGCGCTGACTCACAACTATGCCTAAGCCCTTTACTCCAAGGCCCAGATAAAAACAAACGTGAAGAAAACTAAACAATCACGTGAAACAACCCCTAAGTTCACCTGCTGCACAAAACGTCACTCTAAAAAGACACCTATTTGCTTGAAAGAGCAAGAGAAGTCTTGCTAACACACTTATTGTTCGTTGAAATAAAATATTTTTCCATTATCTCTCTGGTCATTTTTTCTTTGTGGCGATATAAAATCCTAACCTGGTCAAACTTAGGAGTGCACTTCTCCTTCTCCATTTTTTCACATGAATGACAATGTGATACCAGAAACGTTTTGTCCTTGCCACTTTCCAAGTTGTTCCGGTGTTCTTGTAGTCTCTTATTAATACATCGTCCTGTTTGTCCTATATAGGTCGCGGTGCATACATGAGTGCTTGGAAGTGTTAGAGCACACAAAAGAAGGATTAAAGAGGAAACAGTGCCCTATTAACTATATTGCCAAATAGACGGCCTCGAGAGACCTCAGAGTTATACTATCAGATAAAGAAGGGTATTTTACTATTTTTTCTGAGAATCAGTTTCAAGAAAAAGCAGAGGCTTGCTGTTGAGAAGAATTTCAAAAGGTTTCCTATGAAAGCGACCATTGTAAAAGAGAGGGCTATGGCTCTACTAGGTGATCTTGGTCTTGAACGGATACGTGAACAGGTGAAACAATGCAAGCATTTACATTTAGAAGTATTCTTCTCAGCAAAAACCCATAAAGGAGATGTTCCGTTCAGAGCCATCGTATCTGAGAAGAGCACGTGGCAGCACCTGGTCTCCAAATATTTGCAGAAACACCTTTCCTCGTTGACTTTATCAGACTCCCTACGGCTACCTAACTCTGCAGCCCTTGTTGAATTCCTCAAAGAACACAACCCAAGAAAATGTGTTGGCTTCAGCATGGATGTCAAGGATTTGTATTATAGCCTCCCCCATGACTGCCTTCTTAAGCGTGTTCAAAAGTGCACTACTGAAGACAATAATGAATGTTTCTTCATTGACGCCTCGGGTGTAAGTGTTGGAAGTTTCGTTGAACTTTTGAGGTTCTACCTGAAGTCCACCTTCATAGGCTGGAAGGACAAGCTGTATACGCAGAAGGCTGGAGTATTCATTGGGTCGAGTGTTGCACCAGTCATGAGTGACATCTTCTTAATGTACGTGGACAGACACCTGAAAGATAACTTGGAGGGCTAGAACATTCCACCTTCAGGTATGTGGACGACATTTTAGTATTCACAAATCGTGACGGATTCAATCAACAAATGAGGGACATTATGGATGTTTTTACTGAGTGTTGATCCGGGCTGGAATTTACTGTTGAACAACCAGTTGAAGATCGGTTATAGTATTTAGATTTATTGATTCAAGTCGGTGAGGATCATGTTTGTTGGGAATACAACCTAAGATCGGTGAAGCCCTTGCTAAGCTCCAATTAGGGGCATTCCAAATTAGTGAAAAATGGTATGATTAACACATGCTTATTAAATGCGTTGAAGAAATCTTGTTACCACTGCATGGGCAAGAGTTTTGAAAGACAAGTGACAAGAATTGCAAAGGCAGCTTATCGGGAGTCGGTTATTAATGAGGCCAGTTGCCGGGTACTGAAGAGCCTTAAAAGAACGCACAGACTGAAATCCCTGCCCAGCATGGGTGAGAAGAAGAGGAAGGTTGCGGTGGTACCGTATGTGCACAGAATTTCACATGGCCTCAAAAATGTAGGCAAGAGGTATGGTGTTGACTTCGCATTGACCGCCCCACTCAAGATGAAGAGGATTTGCCCGGCTATTCAAAGAGAAAGAGAATCGAAGAAGCAAGAATGTGGGGTGAAACACAGAGACCCATTTGTTGGATGCAAGACAGGTGTTGTGTACAGGCTTCCACTCTCTTGTGGAGCCTGTTATATAGGACAAACAGGACGATGTATTAATAAGAGACTACAGGAACACCGGAACAACTTGGAAAGTGGCAAGGACAAAACGTTTCTGGTATCACAATGCCATTCATGTGAAACAATGAAGAAGGAGAAGAAGTGCACTCCTAAGTTTGACCAGGTTAGGATTTTGTATCGCCACAAAGAAAAGATGGCCAGAGAGATAGTGGAATCATATTTTATTTCAACGGACAATAAGCGTGTCAGCAAGGCTTCTCTTGCTCTTTCAAGCAATGAAGTGTCTTTTTTGAGTGACTTTTTTGTGCAGCAGGTGAACCCAGGGGTTGTTTCACGTGATTGTTTCGTTTTCTTCATGTTTGTTTTTTCTGGGCCTTGGAGTAAAGGGCTTAGGCATAGTTGTGAGTCAGCGCTTGTACTGTGGCTTTCTTTTATCTTGTCCTTTGTCTTCGTGTTCGCGCTGTTTAAATTATAATGAACAATTATTTTAGCACCACTCTTCTAAACTTCATAAAAGACGACCCTCAAAGATTTTGAAATTTAAGAGAAAGAAATAAGCCATTAGCCAATAGTTCACGATGGCGTGCTATTAAATTATCCATGGCAGATAGAGCACCAGTTTCTCATTTTTACAGTGTTTTATATCCTTCCGATCATCCTCCTCATGTAAACCCCCAAATTCAACAGCTGCTCTTATAATTTATTAGGAAGGTGTAGTTAACATGCTTATCGGGTTAAATGGTAAATCTTTACCCGGCCCAGACGAAAAACTCAATGCATTCCTTCGACGATATGCAGAGGCATTAGATCAGTTCCTCGTAGTTATTTGCCAGGTGTCACTGCGATCGGCGACGTTTGCCAGAGGACTGGAAGTCTGCACGAGTTTTACCAATCCTAAAGAAAGGCTACCCTGTTTCCACCCTTAACTACCGTCCCATTTCTATGTTATCCTCATCATGAAAATTGTTAGAGTGGTTTAGCACTATGTCTCTGACTTTTTAAAAGATCATAATATATCATCATCCTGCCAGCATGGTTTTAGAAAGGAATTTTTCACTCAGGCATCAACTGTTGTTCATTTCCTTAACTCTACGTTTGACAAACCGGTCAGGTGGATTCAGTATATTTAGACTTCATTAAAGCCTTCGACCGTCTACCTCACGGTAAACTAGGTTTGAAACTACAGGCATTTCGTCTTTCTGATTTTATAATTGCCTGGGGCTCCGCTTATCTTTCCCATCGCACTCAGCATGTAACCGCAGCTCACATAGTCTACCTGTCACATCAGGTGTACCACAGGGAAGTGTTTTAGGACCTCTCCTGTTCCTGATACTTTGTAAAGATATAGTAGACGTTATAAGCCAGCCAATAAAATTTCGGTTGTTCGCAGATGACTGCGTCCTTTTCAGCGAAATGAACTCGGAAAACGACCAGCTTGCATTAAACTCGGCCTTGAATTTCTTAAGCTGCTGGACGTCTAAGCGGGGCATAAAACTTAACTTCACGAAATCAATATTTCTTCGTGTCTCTAAGAAGAAATATGAGTTCGCATATGCCATCCGGGACATTCATCCCGCTTAAGGCAATGAATTTCAATATTTAGGAGTAACCATAAGAAATGAATGGAACTGGAAAACACGCATTAACAATATTTCCTCCTAAGCCTTTCGCAAATTCTGTTTATTACGGCAAAAGCTTAAAGACGCGATGGTATAGATCAAACACATAGCATATACTTGTCTCATCCATCCGAAACTAGAATATGCTTGCATCGTGTCGGACCCATTTACTAAATCAAAATCGACACATTAGAAAGAATTCAGCGCCGAGCTGTGTACGGTCGTACGGATTTCATATCTGCTCTGATGGTTTCTAACAACATTCACGCACTCCACACAAGGTGGAAGGTCTTGCGCCTAAAATTTTGCACGTGTTATTGAAATCGCAAACTTGCCTTAGACCTCAATTCCTATTTAACTCCGCTCAGTACATGGCAGACCGGATCATTCGTTTCCATTAACACCTTACATCGCGAGGAGTTCTGGTCCCTCCGAAGGATTGAAACAAGCTAACCAATAACATTTAGTCTTTAAGCATCATTGAAACATAAGCGCATAGCTCCCATGTAATATCTTTTTATTTTATTTTTTTATGTTATCCTACTTGACATTTTTACTTTCTTTCATAACATTTTCCTGCCCGTTCCGTGTACTTTCCTGTGTCATAACTAGTGTATAAGTTCTGCATATTCCATATTTCATTCCAGAGTAACGGTTTTTTTCATGTTTGTAAATGATCGTTGTCAACATATTTTTATCTCCTGTGCCCCTCTTGCAGTATTGAGTAACTAAAAATAAATAATGAGTGCCGCTTCTTCGTCGTGCACCAATTTTCTGTCACTGCGATACATTGCGCACTAAGTAGTTTTTAGGTGGTATTTTTTTCCCTGATTCATGGCGGCTTAGCACTGCCGAATGTGTGTACATTCTTCCTGCCATTTTTCCACTGGGCCCGCCCATAGACTGCAAATAGACACACGAGAAGGGTATCATGGTGTCGACAGGTTTATCCAATGCGGCCATTTTGCGCTGTCTTGCATCAGGGGACAATTATTCATTATTAGTTGTGGAAGAGCGTCTGATCTACATAGCGATTCCGGAAATCCTCTGTCTCACGTGATAGCAAGCGCACATAAATCAAAAAGGTGGTTGAAATAGAATTTTGCTTTTAGACCGCAGTGCACCCAATGCACACAGAAGGCGCTACTTCAAGGAGAACGCCTCGGAAGTTGATAGTTGCTATTGTTTGAAACAACCGGTAAAAGAAGCTTCGTCTCTCTGGCGTTTAAAAAGGGCACCAGGCGACAGTTGAGAAAAAGCAACCTGCAGTTAAGAATAGATAAATGAGCAAGATGTAACACAGAAATACACATGGAGAAGGTGCTACTGCAAGTGAAATTTATTGCACGAACTCGCCTCTAACAGCAAGGTACGAGATGAAAAGAGCACGAACAAAACAATTGCCATGAGACAGTGGCGACAATCTTGTCAAATCAGTGTGTACGCTCGGTCAGGAACAAAAGTCAATGATCTCTCTCGTATCTTTATATTTGTGCTTGCTGATGACACATGCGTCACAACAAGGGGAGCACGGTCTTTGCACCCTCTGCAATGCCCAGCAAGGGGGCCTTTTATGGCAACTTTCCATGCATCGCTATGATTCTCAAGCTACCGCTCATTAAAACACATTCCAGTTTGTCCGATGTATCCCTTGCCGAAAGATAGTAGAATACTGTCAATCACTCCCACCTCACACGGTACAAAAGGTTCACAGTGTTTTATACGGCAGCCCTTTTATGCGCACAGTCTATCAAGCTTTACAGGTGGTAATAAAACAAATCTGATGCCAATCCTGCTTGCAAACGTTTTCTGGTTATGGCTAGTACTATGGATGTACGGAACGACGATGGCCTTTTGTTTTTTGGTTGATCAGTTCTACGATTGAGCGGTTTTTCTTTATCATACTGCAGGCCACAGAGGCCAGCAACTGTCGTTCGTAACCAGCAGCTACAAGGCGCGAGAATTGGCTGTCAAAAGTGTGGGTTTGAATGTGCTGGCATGAATTCTGAATGGCATTCCTAAGGCATAGGCTGATGATACCCCTTTTTACAACTTTGGAATGAGCAGAGGCATTAGGCAGGTGGGGCTTGTTGGGGATGAGAAAAGGAAGGTGAGGGCAAGAAACCGTATACTGCCGTTTTCTGGAGCTTCAAATGTAAAAACTAGAGGCTGGAGGCACTCCTTCCTCACCCTCCTTTTTTCACCTTTTGGCTGCACAGCAACCATAGTTCTACATAAAGAAAGTAACACAATTCCTATAAAGAAAGGTGTTAGGCAAGGAGACACCATCTCCCCACTTATATTCACAGCTTGCTTAGAAGAAGTATTCAGAGACTTGGAATAGGAGCAGTTAGGGATAAGGGTAGATGAAGAATACCTCAGCAATCTGCGATTTGCTAATGACATTGCCTTGCCAAGTAACCAGGGGATGAATTGCAAAGAAATATTGATGACCTAGACAGGAAAAGTAAAAAGGTAGGCTTGAAAATCAATATGCAGAAGACTATAGGTAATGTTCGATAGCCTAGGGAAGGAACAGGTAGTGAAGCGCTGAAAGTAGTAGGCGAATATGTCTATTTATGACAGGTAGTGATCGCAGATCTGTACCATGAAAGGAAAGTAACAAGGAGAATAAGATTGGGATGGAGCGGATTTTTCAAGCATTCGCAGATTATGACTAGCAGCTTACCGGTATCACTCAAGAGGAAAGTATGCAACAGTTGCATCTTACCTGTACTCACCTATGGGGCTGAAACGTGGAGGCTAACCAAGAGGGTTCTACTTAATTTGAGGAAAACGCAGGGGGCTATGGAACGAAAAATGGCAGGGGTAAGGTTAAGAGATAGGAAGCGTGCAGGGTGGGTCAGAGAAATAACTCAAGTTACTGACATTTTAGTGGAAATCAAGAAGAAATGGGCATAAACAGGGCGTGCGAAGAGATGATAACCAATGGTCGCTTTATGTAACAAACTCGATTCCAAGGGAAGGAAAGCCTAGGAGGGGGCGGCAGAAAAGTTAGGTGGGCGGATGAGGTTAAGAAGTTCACAGAGGTCAAGTGGATGTAGCTAGCACAGGATCGGGTTAATTGGAGGAATATGGGCTGGTGATTATTATGATGACGACTATTTTGAGGCAAGGGATACATCGAACAAACTGGAACGTGCTTTAATGAGCGGTTGCTTGATAATCGTAACGGTGTGGGGAAAGTTGCCATAAAAGGGCACTTTGCTGGGCATTGCAGAGGTGGCAAAGACCGTGTTCCCATGTTTTGTGACGCACGTGTCATCAGTAAGCACAAAGATAAATATACGAGAGAGATCATTGAAGCATGTCTAATCGGAAAAGCAGGTGAAGATTGTGTCTGCACGCATTCCGTTTCGCTGACGGAAAAAGACCTTTTGTTACTGACCGAGCGTATACACATTGATTTCACAAAGTTGTCGCCACAGAGTCATGCCAATTGTCTAGTTTAAGCTCTATTCAGCCCCCCGCTCTGCTATACGAGGTGAGTACGAGCAATAAATTTCAGTTGCAGTAGCGCCTTCTCCCTGTGTATGTGTTACGTTCTGTTTATTTTGCACCCTGTATCTACTCTTATCATGTACCAACTAGCCCAACAGTCGAGTCTTCTCAACGCGCAGTTCTCTTTTGCAGAAGTCGCTGATCGCCGACATCAAGGATGTTCTTCACGTGCTGGTGTTGTACGCGCCTCTGCCCGTCTTCTGGGCGCTCTTCGACCAACAGGTGGGCGAGCGTTCTTGCTGCCACTCTTTGGCGTTCTACCACGGCCACAAATCTATTATCTCTGCATGAAACGCCCTACATCCCAGTCAAGGTTGTGCGTTTGTTCCCAGGGCTCCCAGTGGACTCTACAGGCGAACAAGATGGATGGCGAAATTGTGAGTGTTTTCCAATACAGCGACCACTTAGAGACCTAACTGTGTCAGACAGCACTTGCTTCACCTGGCTGTGAACTTTACTGAAAATGTTTCTAGTTTTTTTTTCAAGACTCTTACAACCAATCAAGCATAGTCACAGTTATTCAGCAAATCCCTAAACACAATTTTATCGTCCTAATATTCTTTGCAAGTATTCTTTTACTATAGTTGTACAGGCGTCACACTTCTTCTTTTATTCCTGGTCTCAGTGAAGCCCTGTACAGCTAATGGCACCAGCAGACGCACGCTAAAGGTGGAAGGAATATGAACAAGATCATGTGGCTTTTTTTCCTTCGCTCTATAAGTACCGTTCCGCAAGAGCGCTGGTCTACTAGTAGGCATAGTGCCAGGCTTCTTGCAGCTACATATTTGAGTGGTTCGCAGTTGGGCTACCAGGTGCTGCCGGACCAAATGCAGCTGGTAAACCCGTTGCTCATCCTGGTGCTGGTGCCTGTGTTCAGCTACTTCGTCTACCCTCTGTTTGGCCGCTGCAACCTGCTCAACAGGTGAGGCGCACACTGCAAAGGATTTCAATAGTAATCAAACACCGCACAGGCCCCTACAGAAAATCACCGTCGGGGGTATGGCGGCTGCCGCCGCGTTTGCGGTCGCCGGCTGCCTCGACCTAGCGCTGGAGAGCAGCGCCGAGCCTCCGGTGCCGCCAGGCTTCGCGAGGGTCGCCTTCGTCAACACTCTGCCTTGCCCGGTGGACGTGAGCGACAACGAGCTCCGGTTGCGAGTCGAGCCTGGAGCTGTGAGCCTTGCGCTTTTTGTCTTTACAAAGTGAAAGGATGTTTTCGGGAGTCCGTAGGAATGAAATCCGTCAACTTTCACCTGAAGAAAAATCATAACTCAGTGCCTTGGTTATGCAGAGGAAACAATAGAAGAGCTGAAAAAAAAAACACACCTGAAGATGAGGTTTAAAAAGTCCAACAAATCACAGTTTAAAACGAGGCACTCTGAATAAGTTTTTTGTCGATGGAAGCTGAATTGAAAGTTGTGGAAAACTGGTTTGACCTTTCCGCCAGATATAAAAATAGACATTTTTTTTTTAGTCTAGAGTAGTGTCCATTTTAGATTCGCTACCGAAGGATGTTGCAGTCCAGGAACGTATAAGTTTCATGGATGAAAGTTTTAGTGGACGGTGATTGGAGTCTAACGTGGTCGCCTCTTCATACAAAGAATTCAAAGCTCTGTGGCGCTATCTGGCGACAAACGCTAAAAGCACACAATTGGTAATGCAAAAGAAAGGGTGGTTTTAAGGCGGAAGCCTTTATAGGCTCATGACTAGCCAGCGTGTCTGGTCGCGTTTCTCACTCTACAGGCGTCAATCAACTGATGCCATCAGTAGTGTAGTACATAAGGCGAAGGCCTTATAGGTTGATGACATCGCCTGCGTGTTCTGTTTAACGATTGAGATAGTAGTAGCGCAGAACGACATTGACAGAGGGAAGAAGACGAACACAGTGCACAGAAGACGACAGACATGTCTCTGCGCTGCTACTATCTCAATGGATTACCAACTAGCCCAACAGATGACTATTCGGTTTAACCTTTAAGAAGAAAATCCTCCACCGGTAATCGAACACCTACCGCGCCCATTACCAGCCGAGCACGTTACAAACTAATGCTTTATTTATTGATTGATTTGTTTATTTATTGATACTGCAATCCCAGTGTTGTGATTTTAGCAGGGTGGGAATAGAAACTAAGCAGTTTAACAAAACAGGCAAAAATAAACAATATTTACAGTGCAAGTTGAAGCTCTTCTGCACAATTAGGAATAGAACCAAACATATACAACACAGCAGTGAAATAACAAATGCAATAAAAAGAAATTAGTTGATATGTTGCGAGAACAACGTCAGTGATGGCAGCAGCGCTTCATTGCTAGTGAGGTTATTCCAATCGGAAATAGTTCGTAGAAGGAATGAGTATTTAATTCCAATGGCAGATCCGGATCACAATTTTCCGCTCCCTTTGGGGCAGTCGTATTCCACTGGTAGAATGGAAGTGACAGCTACCTGTTCCAATGTCAGATTTGGATCAGGTGTGGAGCTCGGATCGTTCCGTGGAGCAGCGATATTTGCCCCTGCAAAATCGGGGGATTAGGCCGGAAGCCCGTATGACACGTCTCATGTTTCCGCTTCTGCTCCCTGCCAAGACCGGCCCATTGCTGCTGCCTCGTCGCTGCAAGGTGGTTTGAACAACTGCTTGCCGATCTAGGAGTCAACTTTCACTGCGAAACCCTCGCGGTGAAAAATCATGCGCTGCAGGCTCGAGCAAGGAGCGGACGCCACCGGCAAGCATCAGGCCTATCGCAGTGGGCAGCCGTCGCAGCGACGCTGTATAGACGAGCAGTTGCTGCCGGTCGCAAAAGTAGCTGCGGATTAACTTGTCTGTCGTAAGCTTCTCTTTCATGTTAACCTTACAAAGCATGCCATGTGAGCTGTATGCATGATTTTCAACGTTGTTCCTGCATACCTCGGCGGCAGCAAGACGACGAAACTCCGCAACCGGCCATAACAAGGTAGGCACTCGAAGCATATTTTTTTGGCATTCGGATCTCGTAAATGGTTCCGTATCACAACCGACATGACAAAAATGTTTCTGAGCATTCTTTACGCTATTTGTATTATAACGAACTAGCCCTTGGATTGCTGCAGGTAGGAAAAACTTGCATTCCCTTAGCTTGAGATGCCGTCGCATCGGTACCTATTTCAAACGGCGCCTCTACCTCTTCAACGACATATCTTTACTTCGATCCAAGATTTGGTTATGCTTTATACACAACAGGAAGATTTATGCTATTAGACACGCTTGGTCTGACAACAGCGGCAAAAATGTGCTTGCAACAGAGCGAAGGCGACGGCGGCCATTGCAGAGGGTGGAGTCACGAGAACCAGTTCTGCGCGCTGTTTTGCTTACGTCCACCAGGCAGCATGCTCCCGCGGGAGCCAACGTATTCCAATGGTAAATTTGGAGGAAGGGATCTCCGGCGGATCGATGTGCTCCGTTTGTTCTGACCAAGCAGTTGCGATGTGCCATTGGAATTCAACAGTAGCCACGTCGAGAGAAACATATCTTAGTTCTCCTTGTCTAGCGTCGTGTCAACGCAGTTGCCATAAAGACAGCTGACGTCAAGGCGCACCTAGCAACAGCGTTACGTCATAGTAGAGGGCGGTGGCGCGATGACGTCGTGAGGAGAGAGCCGTGGTGCCGTAGAAGAAAAATCTAGAAAGTTCGAGCATGTCAAATCCTTTTCAGGCGCTTGTATCAGAATGTCGCGTGGCTATGCGAACGCCACGCGATAAGAGCACCGTCGTAGCACCAAATCCACGCTTCAACGCGTGCCAAAGAATGGCAAAGGAAAATCCTTTATGGGCCCATGAGTGTGCGTCCGTTCATCCGTCCGCAGAAAGTGTCACATACATACATCCATACATATATAGAAAGTGGCAAATAAATATATAAATTCCATCTTCACGGAAATTTTCCTCCTCGACCTACATTATAGTGGACAAATATTTTCATTTTCATCATGATCTCACTACATATTTTGGTCAGCATTCTATCCCTTTCTAAGTGTCGATATATTTGAAGGAAGAATATACAACTCCCGTACACAGAAGGTGGGTGTCATACTATTGTTTGCATTGCGCTCTATTTGCGACAGGGTTTGTTTTCTAGCTGTGCTGCAAGGTCTTTCATTGTGCCTCTTAAGGGCTGCACAACAGGGCCGCAAAGCAAATGTTTGGCCGAGACAGCCTCTGATTTTCCATAAACCAGCTTGTACTAAAATCTGCCTTTCAGTGTACACAGCGCTTGGTTAAGTTAATGATAGAAAAGTTCACTTTCTTTCTGGCCGCAGGTAGTGAGCGTTCCCGAGCTCCCTCGGGCGGCGCTGGAGGCGACTGCGCCATGCGCTCTGGGGGCGGCGCGTCTGGAAGCTTCGGCGTTCGGCGAGGCGCAGTCCTATGCCCTCTTCTTCCTCGAAGACAAGCAGATGCTCCTGGCGTCGCTGGTGAGATGGTCAACGAGAAAATGATTTTGGTGACATATGCGCGACATGCGCACCTATTCAGTAATATATACCTGGACGGGAAAGATGAATTTGTTCCTCATCATGCGTTGCTATCCAAGACGTCCATTATGTCTTCAATTTTCAGTGCCTTGTTTTATTTAAATTACTACGCTGTGCAATGGTTTTGGATGCTCTACGTTGCTGGCACGCGACTACTTCTATGCGTTAATGTTGGACATTGCATGAGTACTAACGGGATTAGGTTGCTAACATAGTTGACTTCAGTAAAACCTCAATTTGCTCCCCTGCAATTAGCGCCGTACTCGCCACGAATATAGTGCGCTGAGTGCATATTATTTTATGCCTCCACATTTTTATTCCTCGCTTTTTTGTTTTCCTAGCACTAAGGGGACACCTTGATTGTTGATTAGTTTTGCGACCGCAGGGATTTGGGAAGGCTAGTGAAACAGGAAAGGTAATAAACAATGCCCCTTGCTAGGTGGCCGACACGAGAGGTTCCAACAGCCACAACGCGGCTGTTCGGATCGCGTACACGATCCGGGAACCGGTGTCCACCGTGGTGTTCGCCGACGCCTCGGGAAGCAAGACGTATGCGGCCGCCCCGACGCACAGCGGGGCCACTTCTTCGTACAGCAATGCCACTGGCCTTACTCCGGGAAGGTAGGGTGTTTCAACTTCGCTGCTATCATCTTGCCGACGATGCTGCTGGTAAAGCAAGTTGTTGCGCGAGCTAAAAACAAGGGACCCTTCACGTGAAGCGTTCTTTCCCTTTTTCATTCCAAAGGGCATCTTCATTTTCTATACACATTCGTCTCTCTGCTCGTCTCCGTTTATAATTTCTTTCACATGCTTTCTGTAAGTTATTAAGAGATCTGTGACATCTCGTTCTTCCGCTTGCATTTATAGACTGTCCTTCAGGCGCATGAGTGTACAACATTTCCAAGGTCTTGGCTAAAACATAGTGGCATGAAAACAATCACAGTGGAAGTTTTTATGTTGCCGTAAATTTTCCATGTCGCTTTGCTGAAAACTTCGCTTTTCTGAAATAATACTTCATATGCCTAAAAAGCCTAGAATGGGTGAATGCGAATGAAATGAGAGCTTTTTGGTTTGTGTTGCCCGTAGCATGGTAACCGTGAAGTCACATCAAAACATTACTATTCGTTATGAGTCAAGGCATAAGTTAATTGGGGCACTTGGAAAACATGAATAACACTTTTGAGACAAGCTTTTACATCTTCAGCAGTATAATCATTAAAAATTATTGAAAACCTTGAAAATAAATCTGATTTTTATTTATTGTCTTATTGAATAGAGTCGATCCCGAGTATATAGAGCTCGAAGGGGATCACGAAATAGTTGGATATATCGATAAGTTGATGTATAAAATATGCCAAGAGATGAGCTCGTCTGCAATGCAGAAGTGTCAATACGTGCACCCAAGCTAGCGGAATGCTGCTAGAAGCGCACTGCAGGCGTTGGGCGCGACGACCCGCGCGCTGAGAAGTCACTTCTGCCTGGTGCCAAAAAGAGGAGCTCAACCCCGCGTGCCGCTCCATGGACGCGAGCTCTAAATATTGGGTAGAGTGAGATTGGAGCGCTCATGCCACTCCACCTAGAAGGGCTCACATGAAAGCTGCAGTGGCACGCTATAATAACTCTCAGCTGCCAATTAGGCTTTCTCGCATAGCAGCAATGTCGGGTTGATTATGTGAATCTGAGCTAGTCGATGCATAATAAAGGTGGAACTATACAGCCTAACTGAAAATGGGCACGAGGGAGGCAACAGGACACGAGACTGCTCAGCCTCCTGTTGTCTCCCTTGTGCGCGTTTTTATTTAGGCTGTATAGTTCCACCTTTGAAAGCAAGCAGAGAAGGACACTTACAAGTGACTTTGCAACGTCAGCCATGTCAGTAGGTGCTGAAGGGGGCGCAGCCATGTCAGTAGGTGCTGAAGGGGGCGCAGCTTACCTGTCTCCGCGCGCGAAAATTGATCGAAGGGGCACGGCACGCAGTTCGATATATAAAATGTTTGAGCAGTAGTCCGATAAATACCAACAGGACTCCCATACCTTAGCATGAAATTTTCAAAAGAGTTCTAGATAAGCAATAATTCGGCATATTCAGAATAGACTGCAGTGCCAAACGCATTTTGCCAGTCAGAGTAGGAGTGGATACAGATTTGTTGAAAACAATGCCGAGTTGCATTTTATTCATTTATTGATTGTTAATTTTAACAAAAGCAGGGAAGCAAAACGTCATTAGCAATCAGCCATGCGAATATAAGCACAGTCAATAAAAATCCAAAGTTGCAAAAGTAATTAGGCGGAAAAGAAAAAATATCATCGCAAAGAAATAAAAGCTGCATCACAGATATAACACGTTCCTTACAAAAGATTCAGCTTCATACAGTAAGGAGTTCCATTCAGCTGTCGTTGTGGGGAAGAATGAAAAGCGGTACACATAAGTTTTGACCTGTGGTATATTACAACCTGCACTTGCACCTCGTTTTACTGTATTCCTTCAAATGCGTGCAAGTGTTAAAATTGATTTCGACATGGTTGTTAACACTTTTGTGCATCACTTGTAGCAATCGGAGCCCAGCTTGTATTCTAAAGTTGGACACAGAAATACTTGTTAAGGATCAATCTTAGCGCTTCCTCTGTATTTCTTTTTTAATGGGACTTATGTATGGGCCTACGCTATATCAACGCAATGGCTTAACGAGCACTGTGAGGGCAGCAAGTTTCGATATGCTGTGAATCGTACTGTGGTTCAATGACGCCGAAACAATGCAATCAACTCATGCACCCCACATTAACTTGGAGTCAATTATTCCTCCCAGGTGTTTAAAATTGTCAACCTGCCTGACATATGCATTACCATTTTGTAGGTATATATTAACAGTTTTTTATTGTAACCATCCTATGAGTGCATGTTGAGGCATTCAGGTTCATTCGCCAGGTTTGGCAGTTTCAGAAAGATAATCGCATAGGGCAGTCTGATCTTGTGCAGATCCTATACTGTGATAAACGTTACAGTTATCGACAAAGAACCGGTATTGTACCGAGGAATACAAAAAAAGGTGATTAAGGTAATTAAGGAAAAGAAGAGGCGCAAGGGCAGAACTTTGCGGATCTCCAGATAAATACTAAAAATGCTACGCAACAACAGTTCATATCTTTGAGAAGCAAGGACAAATATAATAACTTGACAGCAATGACACATACGAGTTTCTCCGCTCCCATCCGGTGAAATTTAATCTGTGATAACAATCTCATTTTATATGCTAGCACAAAACCAGTTCATATACATTGCGAGGTGGGGGGAAATATTAAAATTTGGCAAAAATGACATCAAAATGAGTTTTTACACTCCCATCCGGCGACTTTTAATCCGTGATAATGAACTCATTTTAAATGCAAGCACAAACCTAGTTCATATACTTCGCAAAGTGAGGAGAAATATAAATATTTGGCGAAAAGGACATGAATACGAGTTTCTTCAATAACCTCCGGCGACTTTTATGCTGTGATAACGAACTCATTTTAAAAGCTAGCGCAAACCCAATTCATATACAATGCGAAGTGAGGAGAAATATAAATTTAATTGACACAAATGACGTCAATACGAGTTTCTTCCACAACCTCCGGCGACTTTTATTCTGTGATAAAAAACCCATTTTGAATGCTAGCGCAAACCCAATTCATATACATTGCGAAGTGAGAAGAAATATAAATATTTACACAAATGACGTTAATACGAGTTTTTTGACTACCCTAAGGCGACTTATATTCTGTGATAATCAACTTATTTTAAATGCAAGCTAAAACCCAATACATACACCTTGCAAAAGGAGAAGTATAAATAATTATCAAAAATGACGTCCATACGAGTTTCTTCGCTAACCTCCGGCAACTTTTATTCTGTGATAACTAACTCATTTTGATGCTAGTGCAAACCCAATTCATATACCGTGTGAAGTGAGGAGAAATATAAATAATTAACACAAATGACGTCAATACGAGTTTCTTCGCTCCCCTACGGGGACTTATATTCCGTGCTAACGAACTTATTTGAATGCAAGCTAAAACCCAATTCATACATCTTGCAAAGTAATGAGAAATATAAATAATTGACAATAATGACATCAATACAGTTTCTTCGCTAACCTCCAGAGCTGACTTTTATTCAGTGACAACGAACCCATATTGAATGCTAGCGTGAGCCCAATTCATATACCGCGCGAAGTGGAGAGAAATATAAATAATTGGCAGAAATGACGTCAATACGAGTTTTTTCACTCCCCTAAGGCGACTTATATTCTGAGATAATGAATTTATTTTGAATGCAAGCTAAAACCCAATTCATACATCTTGCAAAGTGAGGAGAAATATAAATAATTGACAAAAATGACGTCAATACGAGTTTCTTCGCTCCCCTATGGCGACTTATATTCTGTGATAACGAACTTAATTTGAATGCTAGCTAAAACCCAATTCATACACCTTGCAAAGTGAGGAGACATAAAAATAATTGAAAAAATGACGTCAATACCAGTTTCTTTGCCAACCTCCGGCAACTTGTATTCTGTGATAACGAGCCTATTTTGAATGCTAGCACAAACCCAATTCATATACTTTGCGAAGTGGGGAGAAATATAAATAATTGACACGACTGACGTCAATACGAACTTCGCTAACCTCCGGCGACTATCATTCTGTGATAACAAACCTATATTGAATGCAAGTTAAAACCCAATTCATACACCTTGCAAAGGGAGGAGAAATATAAATAATTGACAAAAATGACATCAATACGAGTTTCTTTGCCCACCTATGGCGACTTATATTCTGTGATAACGAACTTAATTTGAATGCTAGCTAAAACCCAATTCATACACCTTGCAAAGTGAGGAGACATAAAAATAATTGAAAAAATGACGTCAATACCAGTTTCTTTGCCAACCTCCGGCAACTTGTATTCTGTAATAACGAGCCTATTTTGAATGCTAGCACAAACCCAATTCATATACTTTGCGAAGTGGGGAGAAATATAAATAATTGACACGACTGACGTCAATACGAACTTCGCTAACCTCCGGCGACTATCATTCTGTGATAACAAACCTATATTGAATGCAAGTTAAAACCCAATTCATACACCTTGCAAAGGGAGGAGAAATATAAATAATTGACAAAAATGACATCAATACGAGTTTCTTTGCCCACCTATGGCGACTTATATACTGTGATAACGAACTTAATTTGAATGCTAGCTACAACCCAATTCATACACCTTGCAAAGTGAGGAGACATAAAAATAATTGAAAAAATGATGTCAATACCAGTTTCTTTGCCAACCTCCGGCAACTTGTATTCTGTGATAACGAGCCTATTTTGAATGCTAGCACAAACCCAATTCATATACTTTGCGAAGTGGGGAGAAATATAAATAATTGACACGACTGACGTCAATACGAACCTCGCTAACCTCCGGCGACTATCATTCTGTGATAACAAACCTATACTGAATGCAAGTTAAAACCCAATTCATACACCTTGCAAAGGCAGGAGAAATATAAATAATTGACAAAAATGACATCAATACGAGTTTCTTTGCCCACCTATGGCGACTTATATTCTGCGATAACGAACTTAATTTGAATGCTAGCTAAAACCCAATTTATACACCTTGCAAAGTGAGGAGACATAAAAATAATTGAAAAAATGATGTCAATACCAGTTTCTTTGCCAAACTCCGGCAACTTGTATTCTGTGATAACGAGCCTATTTTGAATGCTAGCACAAACCCAATTCATATACTTTGCGAAGTGGGGAGAAATATAAATAATTGACACGACTGACGTCAATACGAACTTCGCTAACCTCCGGCGACTATCATTCTGTGATAACAAACCTATATTGAATGCAAGTTAAAACCCAATTCATACACCTTGCAAAGGGAGGAGAAATATAAATAATTGACAAAAATGACATCAATACGAGTTTCTTTGCCCACCTATGGCAACTTATATTCTGTGATAACGAACTTAATTTGATTGCTAGCTAAAACCCAATTCATACACCTTGCAAAGTGAGGAGACATAAAAATAATTGAAAAAATGACGTCAATACCAGTTTCTTTGCCAACCTCCGGCAACTTGTATTCTGTGATAACGAGCCTATTTTGAATGCTAGCACAAACCCAATTCATATACTTTGCGAAGTGGGGAGAAATATAAATAATTGACACGACTGACGTCAATACAAACTTCGCTAACCTCCGGCGACTATCATTCTGTGATAACAAACCTATATTGAATGCAAGTTAAAACCCAATTCATACACCTTGCAAAGGGAGGAGAAATATAAATAATTGACAAAAATGACATCAATACGAGTTTCTTTGCCCACCTATGGCGACTTATATTCTGTGATAACGAACTTAATTTGAATGCTAGCTAAAACCCAATTTATACACCTTGCAAAGTGAGGAGACATAAAAATAATTGAAAAAATGATATCAATACCAGTTTCTTTGCCAACCTCCGGCAACTTGTATTCTGTGATAACGAGCCTATTTTGAATGCTAGCACAAACCCAATTCATATACTTTGCGAAGTGGGGAGAAATATAAATAATTGACACGACTGACGTCAATACGAACTTCGCTAACCTCCGGCGACTATCATTCTGTGATAACAAACCTATATTGAATGCAAGTTAAAACCCAATTCATACACCTTGCAAAGGGAGGAGAAATATAAATAATTGACAAAAATGACATCAATACGAGTTTCTTTGCCCACCTATGGCGACTTATATTCTGTGATAACGAACTTAATTTGAATGCTAGCTAAAACCCAATTCATACACCTTGCAAAGTGAGGAGACATAAAAATAATTGAAAAAATGACGTCAATACCAGTGTCTTTGCCAACCTCCGGCAACTTGTATTCTGTGATAACGAGCCTATTTTGAACGCTAGCACAAACCCAATTCATATACTTTGCGAAGTGGGGAGAAATATAAATAATTGACACGACTGACGTCAATACGAACTTCGCTAACCTCCGGCGACTATCATTCTGTGATAACAAACCTATATTGAATGCAAGTTAAAACCCAATTCATACACCTTGCAAAGGGAGGAGAAATATAAATAATTGACAAAAATGACATCAATACGAGTTTCTTTGCCCACCTATGGCGACTTATATTCTGTGATAACGAACTTAATTTGAATGCTAGCTAAAACCCAATTCATACACCTTGCAAAGTGAGGAGACATAAAAATAATTGAAAAAATGACGTCAATACCAGTTTCTTTGCCAACCTCCGGCAACTTGTATTCTGTGATAACGAGCCTATTTTGAATGCTAGCACAAACCCAATTCATATACTTTGCGAAGTGGGGAGAAATATAAATAATTGACACGACTGACGTCAATACGAACTTCGCTAACCTCCGGCGACTATCATTCTGTGATAACAAACCTATATTGAATGCAAGCTAAAACCCAATTCATACACCTTGCAAAGGGAGGAGAAATATAAATAATTGACAAAAATGACATCAATACGAGTTTCTTTGCCCACCTATGGCGACTTATATTCTGTGATAACGAACTTAATTTGAATGCTAGCTAAAACCCAATTCATACACCTTGCAAAGTGAGGAGACATAAAAATAATTGAAAAAATGACGTCAATACCAGTTTCTTTGCCAACCTCCGGCAACTTGTATTCTGTGATAACGAGCCTATTTTGAATGCTAGCACAAACCCAATTCATATACTTTGCGAAGTGGGGAGAAATATAAATAATTGACACGACTGACGTCAATACGAACTTCGCTAACCTCCGGCGACTATCATTCTGTGATAACAAACCTTTTGAATCCAAGCTAAAACCCAATTCATACACCTTGCAAAGGGAGGAGAAATATAAATAATTGACAAAAATGACATCAATACGAGTTTCTTTGCCCACCTATGGCGACTTATATTCTGTGATAACGAACTTAATTTGAATGCTAGCTAAAACCCAATTTATACACCTTGCAAAGTGAGGAGACATAAAAATAATTGAAAAAATAATGAAAATACCAGTTTCTTTGCCAACCTCCGGCAACTTGTATTCTGTGATAACGAGCCTATTTTGAATGCTAGCACAAACCCAATTCATATACTTTGCGAAGTGGGGAGAAATATAAATAATTGACACGACTGACGTCAATACGAACTTCGCTAACCTCCGGCGACTATCATTCTGTGATAACAAACCTATATTGAATGCAAGTTAAAACCCAATTCATACACCTTGCAAAGGGAGGAGAAATATAAATAATTGACAAAAATGACATCAATACGAGTTTCTTTGCCCACCTATGGCGACTTATATTCTGTGATAACGAACTTAATTTGAATGCTAGCTAAAACCCAATTCATACACCTTGCAAAGTGAGGAGACATAAAAATAATTGAAAAAATGATGTCAATGCCAGTTTCTTTGCCAACCTCCGGCAACTTGTATTCTGTGATAACGAGCCTATTTTGAATGCTAGCACAAACCCAATTCATATACTTTGCGAAGTGGGGAGAAATATAAATAATTGACACGACAGACGTCAATACGAACTTCGCTAACCTCCGGCGACTATCATTCTGTGATAACAAACCTATATTGAATGCAAGCTAAAACCCAATTCATACACCTTGCAAAGGGAGGAGAAATATAAATATATAAATAATTGACAAAAATGACGTCAATACGAGTTTCTTTGACCCACTATGGCGACTTATATTCTGTGATAACGAACTTAATTTGAATGCTAGCTAAAACCCAATTCATACACCTTGCAAAGTGAGGAGACATAAAAATAATTGAAAAAATGACGTCAATACCAGTTTCTTTGCCAACCTCCGGCAACTTGTATTCTGTGATAACGAGCCTATTTTGAATGCTAGCACAAACCCAATTCATATACTTTGCGAAGTGGGGAGAAATATAAATAATTGACACGACTGACGTCAATACGAACTTCGCTAACCTCCGGCGACTATCATTCTGTGATAACAAACCTATATTGAATGCAAGCTAAAACCCAATTCATACACCTTGCAAAGTGAGGAGAAATATAAATAATTGACAAAAATGACATCAATACGAGTTTCTTTGCCCACCTATGGCGACTTATATTCTGTGATAACGAACTTAATTTGAATGCTAGCTAAAACCCAATTCATAAACCTTGCAAAGTGAGGAGACATAAAAATAATTGAAAAAATGACGTCAATACCAGTTTCTTTGCCAACTTCCGGCAACTTGTACTCTGTGATAACGAGCCTATTTTGAATGCTAGCACAAACCCAATTCATATACTTTGCGAAGTGGGGACAAATATAAATAATTGACACGACAGACGTCAATACGAACTTCGCTAACCTACGGCGACTATCATTCTGTGATAACAAACCTATATTGAATGCAAGCTAAAACCCAATTCATACACCTTGCAAAGTAAGGAGAAATATAAATAATTGACAAAAATGACATCAATACGAGTTTCTTTGCCCACCTATGGCGACTTATATTCTGTGATAACGAACTTAATTTGAATGCTAGCTAAAACCCAATTCATACACCTTGCAAAGTAAGGAGACATAAATAATTGAAAAAATGATGTCAATACCAGTTTCTTTGCCAACCTCCGGCAACTTGTATTCTGTGATAACGAACCTATTTTGAATGCTAGCACAAACCCAATTCATATACTTTGCGAAGTGGGGAGAAATATAAATAATTGACACGACTGACGTCAATACGAACTTCGCTAACCTCCGGCGACTATCATTCTGTGATAACAAACCTATATTGAATGCAAGTTAAAACCCAATTCATACACCTTGCAAAGGGAGGAGAAATATAAATAATTGACAAAAATGACAGCAATACGAGTTTCTTTGACCCACTATGGCGACTTATATTCTGTGATAACGAACTTAATTTGAATGCTAGCTAAAACCCAATTCATACACCTTGCAAAGTAAGGAGACATAAATAATTGAAAAAATGATGTCAATACCAGTTTCTTTGCCAACCTCCGGCAACTTGTATTCTGTGATAACGAACTTAATTTGAATGCTAGCTAAAACCCAATTCATACACCTTGCAAAGTAAGGAGACATAAATAATTGAAAAAATGATGTCAATACCAGTTTCTTTGCCAACCTCCGGCAACTTGTATTCTGTGATAACGAACTTAATTTGAATGCTAGCTAAAACCCAATTCATACACCTTGCAAAGTAAGGAGACATAAATAATTGAAAAAATGATGTCAATACCAGTTTCTTTGCCAACCTCCGGCAACTTGTATTCTGTGATAACGAACTTAATTTGAATGCTAGCTAAAACCCAATTCATATACTTTGCGAAGTGGGGACAAATATAAATAATTGACACGACAGACGTCAATACGAACTTCGCTAACCTCCGGCGACTATCATTCTGTGATAACAAACCTATATTGAATGCAAGTTAAAACCCAATTCATACACCTTGCAAAGGGAGGAGAAATATAAATAATTGACAAAAATGACATCAATACGAGTTTCTTTGACCCACTATGGCGACTTATATTCTGTGATAACGAACTTAATTTGAATGCTAGCTAAAACCCAATTCATACACCTTGCAAAGTAAGGAGACATAAATAATTGAAAAAATGATGTCAATACCAGTTTCTTTGCCAACCTCCGGCAACTTGTATTCTGTGATAACGAACTTAATTTGAATGCTAGCTAAAACCCAATTCATATACTTTGCGAAGTGGGGACAAATATAAATAATTGACACGACAGACGTCAATACGAACTTCGCTAACCTCCGGCGACTATCATTCTGTGATAACAAACCTATATTGAATGCAAGTTAAAACCCAATTCATACACCTTGCAAAGGGAGGAGAAATATAAATAATTGACAAAAATGACATCAATACGAGTTTCTTTGACCCACTATGGCGACTTATATTCTGTGATAACGAACTTAATTTGAATGCTAGCTAAAACCCAATTCATACACCTTGCAAAGTAAGGAGACATAAATAATTGAAAAAATGATGTCAATACCAGTTTCTCTGCCAACCTCCGGCAACTTGTATTCTGTGATAACGAACTTAATTTGAATGCTAGCTAAAACCCAATTCATATACTTTGCGAAGTGGGGACAAATATAAATAATTGACACGACTGACGTCAATACGAACTTCGCTAACCTCCGGCGACTATCATTCTGTGATAACAAACCTATATTGAATGCAAGTTAAAACCCAATACATACACCTTGCAAAGGGAGGAGAAATATAAATAATTGACAAAAATGACATCAATACGAGTTTCTTTGACCCACTATGGCGACTTATATTTTGTGATAACGAACTTAATTTGAATGCTAGCTAAAACCCAATTCATACACCTTGCAAAGTAAGGAGACATAAATAATTGAAAAAATGACGTCAATACCAGTTTCTTTGCCAACTTCCGGCAACTTGTACTCTGTGATAACGAGCCTATTTTGAATGCTAGCACAAACCCAATTCATATACTTTGCGAAGTGGGGAGAAATATAAATAATTGACACGACTGACGTCAATACGAACTTCGCTAACCTCCGGCGACTATCATTCTGTGATAACAAACCTATATTGAATGCAAGTTAAAACCCAATTCATACACCTTGCAAAGGGAGGAGAAATATAAATAATTGACAAAAATGACATCAATACGAGTTTCTTTGACCCACTATGGCGACTTATATTCTGTGATAACGAACTTAATTTGAATGCTAGCTAAAACCCAATTCATACACCTTGCAAAGTAAGGAGACATAAATAATTGAAAAAATGATGTCAATACCAGTTTCTTTGCCAACCTCCGGCAACTTGTATTCTGTGATAACGAGCCTATTTTGAATGCTAGCACAAACCCAATTCATATACTTTGCGAAGTGGGGAGAAATATAAATAATTGACACGACTGACGTCAATACGAACTTCGCTAACCTCCGGCGACTATCATTCTGTGATAACAAACCTATATTGAATGCAAGTTAAAACCCAATTCATACACCTTGCAAAGGGAGGAGAAATATAAATAATTGACAAAAATGACATCAATACGAGTTTCTTTGACCCACTATGGCGACTTATATTCTGTGATAACGAACTTAATTTGAATGCTAGCTAAAACCCAATTCATACATCTTGCAAAGTGAGGAGAAATATAAATATTTGAGTAAAAATGACGTCAATACGAGTTTCTTCGCTCCCCTATGGTTACTTATATTCTGTGATAACGAACCTAATTTGAATGCTAGCTAAAACCCAATTCATACACCTTGGAAAGTGAGGAGACATATAAATAATTGAAAAAATGACGTCAATACCAGTTTCTTTGCTAACCTCCGGCAACTTGTATTCTGTGATAACGAACGTATATTGAATGCTACCGTGAACCCAATTCATATACCGTGCGAAGTAGAGAGAAATATAAATAATTGACATTATGACGTCAATACGAGTTTTTTCACTCCCCTAAGGCGACTTTTATTCAGTGATGATGAACCTATATTGAATGCAAGCTAAAACCCAATTCATACACCTTGCAAAGTGAGAAGAAATATAAATAATTGAGAAAAATGACATCAATAGGAGCTTCTTTACTAACCTCCCGCAACTTTTATTCTGTGATAATAAACCTATTTTGAATGCTAGCACCAGCCCGTTTCATATACTTCGCGAAGTGAGAAGAAATATAAATAATTTACACAAATGACGTCAATACGAGTTTCTTCGTTCCCTTACGGCAACTTATATTCTCTGGTAACGAACTTAATTTGAATGCAAGCTAAAACCCAATTCATACATCTTGCAATGTGAGGAGAAATATAAATAATTGATAAAAATGACGTCAATATGAATATCTTCGCTAACCTCCGGCGACTTTTATTCTGTGATAGAAAACCTATTTTGAATGCTAGCGTGAACCCTATTCACATACCGTGCGAGATGGGGGAGAAATATAAATACTTGACACAAATGACGTCAATACGAGTATCTTCGGTAACCTCCGGCGACTTTTATTCTGTGATAACGAACGTATTTTGAATGCAAGCTTAAACCCAATACATACACCTAGCAAAGTGAGGAGAAATATAAATAATTGACAAAAATGACGTCAATACGAGTTTGTTCGCTCCCCTAAGGGGACTTATATTCTGCGATATCGAACTTAATTTGAATGCAAGCTAAAACCCAATTCAAACACCTTGCAAAGTGACGAGAAATATAAAAAATTGACAAAAATGACGTCAATACGAGTTTCTTCGCTCCCCTAAGGGGACTTATATTCTGCGATATCGAACTTAATTTGAATGCAAGCTAAAACCCAATAAATATAAATAATTGACAAAAAATTCGTCAATACGAGTTTCTTTGCTAACCTACGGCAACTTTTATTCTGTGATAACGAACCTATATTGAATGCTAGCATGAACCCAATTCATATACCGTGCAAAGAGGAGAGAAATATAAATAATTGACACAAATGACGTCAATACGAGTTTTTTCACTCCCCTAAGGCGACTTATATTCTGTCATAACGAGCTTAATTTGAATGCAAGCTAAAACACAATTCATACATCTTGCAAAGTGAGGAGAAATATAAATAATTGACAAAAATGACGTCAATACGACTTTCTTCGCTCCCCTACGGCGACTTTTATTCTGTGATAAGGAACCTATTTTGAATGCTAGCACAAACCCAATTCATATACTTTGCAAAGTGAGGAAAAATATAATTGACACATATGACGTAAATACGAATTTCTTTGCTAACCTCCGGCGACTTTTATTCTGTGATAATGAACCTATATTGAATGCAAGCTAAAACCACATTCATACACCTTGCAAAGTGAGAAGAAATATAAATAATTGACAAAAATGACATCAATACGGGTTTCTTTGCTCCCCTATGGCGACTTGTATTCTGTGATAATAAACTTAATTTGAATGGAAGCTAAAACCCAATACATACACCTAGCAAAGTGAGGAGAAATATAAATAACTGACAAAAATGACGTCAATACAAGTTGCTTTGCTAACCTCCGGCAACTTTTATACTGTGGTAATGAACCTATTTTGAATGCTAGCGCCAGCCCATTTCACATACTTCGCGAAGTGAGAAGAAATGTAAATAATTTACACAAATGACGTCAATACGAGTTTCTTCGTTCCCCTACGGCGACTTATATTCTCTGATAACGAACTTAATTTGAATGCAAGCTAAAACCCAATTCATACATCTTGCAAAGTGAAGAGAAATATAAATAATTGACAAAAATGATGTAAATACGAGTTTCTTCGCTCCCCTATGGCAACTTATATTCTGTGATAACAAACCTATTTTGAATGATAGCACAAACCCAATTCATGTACTTTGTGAAGTGAGGAGAACTATAAATAATTGACACAAATGACGTCAATATGAATTTCTTCGCTAACCTCCAGCGACATTTATTCTGTGATAAAAAACCTATTTTGAATGCTAGCGTGAACCCAATTCATATACTGTGGGAGATGGGGAGAAATATAAATACTTGACACAAATGACGTCAATACGAGTTTCTTCACTAACCTCCGGCGACTTTTATTCTGTGATAATGAACTTATTTTAAATGCAAGCTAAAACCCAATCCATACACATTGCAAAGTGAGGAGAAATATATATAATTGACAAAAATGACGTCAATATGAGTTTCTTCGCTCCCCTCTGGGGACTGATATTCTGCGATAACGAACTTAATTTGAATGCAAGCTAAAACCTAATTAAATATAAATAACTGACAAAAATGTTGTCAATACGAGTTTCTTTGCTAACCTCCAGCAACTTTTATTCTGCGATAACGAACCTGTTTTCAATGCTAGCGTGAACCCAATTCATATACCATGCAAAGTGGGGTGAAATATAAATAATTGACAGAAATGACGTCAATATTAGTTGCTTCACTCCCCTACGGCGACTTATATTCTGTGACAACGAACTTAATTTGAATGGAAGCTAAAACCCAATTCATACACCTTGCAAAGTGAGGAGACATGAATAATTGACAAAAATGACGTCAATACGAGTTTCTTCGCTCCCCTATGGCGGCTTGTATTCTGTGAGAATTAACCTATCTTGAATGCAAGCTAAAACCCAATTCATACACCTTGCAAAGTGAGGAGAAATACCAACAGTGATATTACTACTAGTTTTTACACTCCAATATGGCAGCTTTTAGTGTGCAATAAAGCACTCATTTTAAATGCTCGTGCCAAACCAGTTCATTTACTTTGCGACGTGATGAGAAATATAAAAATATGCCAACAGTGACATCAATACGAGTTTCTCCACTCCTATCCAGTGACGCTTATTCTGTGATAACGAACTCATTTTAAATGCTAGCGCAAAAAACATCATTTATTTTGCGAAAGCAGGAGAAATCTAAAAATATGCCAACAATGACATCAATTCGAGCTTCCCCGCTCCCAGTCAGCAGCTTTTATTGTGCGATAAAGAGCTTATTTCAAATGGTTGTGCCAAACTAGTTCATTTACTTTGCGAAGTGAGGATAAATATTTAAAAAATGCCAACAATGACATCAATACGAGTTTTCCGCTCCCATACGGCAGCTTTTAGTGTGCGATATCATAATCATTGTAAATGCTTGTAACAAACCACTTCATTTATTTTACGAAGTGAGGAGAAATGCAAAAATATGCCAACAGTGACATCAATACAAGTCTCTCCGTGCCCATACGACAGCTTTTAGTGTGCGATAAGGAACTCATTTTAAATGCTGGCGCAAAGGCAGTTCATATACTTTGCAAGCTAAAGAGAAATATAAAAATATGCCAACAGTGACATCAATTCGAGTTTCTCCGCTCCCATATAGCAGCTTTTACTTTGTATTTATGCAATAATGTTAAATGCCAGCGCAAAAAGTTCATATACACTACGAAGTTAGATGAACCCAAGCACCCACCGACACTGGCCATCCGTTTCGGATGTTCCGAATGGCCGATGGACGTCCGCGAACAGCCATTGGACGCCCGTCGGCCGTCCGATGGGCGCCCAAAGGGAGATGTTTGTCTGGCCAATGGACGTTCATTTTAGAAATCCGTTCCCTTATCTTTTTCGGATATTCGCATGTATGCTACATGCATGCTTTTTTCGCTCCCACGAGGCAATAAAACAGAAAAGCAGTTTAAAGTACAGCAGGTATATTTTATTGTAAAATGTCTGATTCCTCAACATGACGTAAAACTTGAAGCGCACATCTATCTTCCGTGATGAAGTGGAAGCAAACAGCTTTCTGTAAAAAAAAAAAACAAAGGTTAGTCTTCAAGCATACATTAAATTTCAGTAGACCCTCTGAAATGTTCGGCAACTTTGTCGTGATATTCACATTAAGACCAAAAGAGCACTATGCTGTGGAAGAAATAGCCTGTAGCTCATGCACAGCATAATCCTTGGCTCGAGGTTTTCTGGAAGCTAATAACAAGGGAATTGAGTATTTCTCATATTGCTACATGCCTAGCGCCGCGCGACAGCCGTGTTTGGTGCTGACGACGACGAAGCGGTTGTTGGCACGAGCGGCGCGCTGGTGCTGGACTCTGTGATCGGAACTACAAGCCGACCTTATTCTCGGGTCCTCGGCTACGTGTACCTTCACGGCTCCCTGTGACTTCAGTCGTGACACTGATGGAGGTGCCATCAATGATCCCTTCTCCTGCGGACGACTCTACGCGGCCGCCTCTCGTGACCACTCCTGTTCATCGTACCAGCCGACGGCTCCGAGGCTTGCCCCCCGAGGCCTTTCCTCTTGACGAAGAGACCCTAGCTGTGGCAACGACACCGCCCGCCCGTACCATGACTGTCCCTTCCACCCCTTCGTCCTGTCTCATCCTTCAGACCCCAGTACCCCTAAACCATTTCACGGTGAGCCGTTTGAAGACGCCGAGGACTGGCTAGCTCCGGCGACCTTCGGGGTGTTAGGTTTGGGTTCGCGTGCGCCTGGGTAGCGTACCGCTGCCAGCAGTTATTACGTGCGGCGCGCGGCCCCTCGGTAGCGTTGGCCTGGCGGCTCCGTGGACGGCGGACGGCAACAACGGTGCCAGCAAAGACGAGGCGTCTTCTAACGAAACAACCTTTACTACAACATCGTGAAAGCACAGGCAGAGAAGCTGACCCGGATAGAATACAGACACGTTCACACAGCTGGTGTCTAGCGTCGTCTCAACGGCGCGTCAAAGTAGTCTCTGTCGCAGCGGAGTCGGCCGCTGCTTTTTATAGTCTTTCCAGTTCACAGGGAAAGGGTAAACCCTCACAGGAAAGGGAGAGCCCGACAAGACTGGGCAAGATGGGATGACTCAATCGCAGGTGGTCCGGTCGCATCTCCTCCACCTCCTGCAGACGGGCGAGGGCGGCGCACTCTCTCACGAGCTCCAGGCTTGGCCGGCGTTTGTACACACACGCACGCACACACATTTGGCGCGTGGCAGGATCTCGTTGAGACTTGTCGGCGGGAGGAAGCGTTGCGCGGCCGATGAACGGCGTCAAAATGGCCGATCCGCTCGCGGTTCTGCCTGTTGCTATGCAGTGGCCGCGTCAGCTGTCCCACGTGTCGGTGGAGAAACGTAACAGGGGGCGAGGCCGCCGCACACCGATTCGCCGTAAAGCTTCCACCGCCACACCGCTCGATTCGCCCGACGTCGAACGCCGAATTCCTGTCCAGTTTTCGCCGCACAGACCAGATCGCCCCGACGTCGTCCGCATCGCCGACTAGTTATCACCGCCGTGTCGCTTAAATCGCCCCGACGCAGACCACACAACTGCCGCCCAGCTTCCGCCGCCGCACCGCTTGCTTCACTCCGACCTGCCGTCGACATTGAATTGTCCTGACGCCGACCACCCAACTGCCGTCCAGCTTCCGCCGCCACACCGCTCACTTCACTCCGAACCGACGTCGACAGGCCCTGGTCTTGGCCGGGTCTCCCTGGACATCCCTGTTATCGTCGACACGAAGGAGGTCAGCGCTTTAGTTGATACGGGAGCCGATTATTCTATCCTTAGCGGGCGGCTTACAAGGACCCTGAAAAAGGTGATGACGTCATGGAACGGACCAGACATACGGACGGCAGGCGGACATGTGGTTGCACCACTGGGTATGTGTACAGCCTGGGCTACGGTGCGAGGCTGCACATTTGTTGCGACTTTTCTTGTTCTACGCGAATGCTCTCGTGATGTTATTCTTGGCATTGTCTTCCTTCGTGAGCACGGCGCCACTATAGATCTACCGAACCACTTGGTGACATTTTCCGCCAAACTGGCCACTGAAAAGCATGAGTACCGCGGGTCCCACTCCACGCTGCGAGTCGCCAGTGATAGCCTCACAGTGCCACCACGCGCCAGCATCCTCGCCAGAGTTACCTGTGACAAGCCATATCACGGCCTCCGGGTTGTTGAGCCTAATGTCTCCCTCTCACTCGCCTTGGGAGTTTCAGTGGTAAGAGGTCTTTGTTTCCTTCGTGGAAGAGAGACGGAGGTGCTTGTCACCAATTTCTCCAATGAACATCGACATCTGTTCCGTGGCACTGTCATTGCTTACGTCGACCATCTGCACGAAGTCGCCGAATGTTTTGCTTCATAGGAAGCTACGCCTAGCACTGAACCGGATGATGCCGTACACGCTGTCGACATCAATTCTAGCTTTTCCTCCGTTGAAAAGAGTCAACTCCAAGATCTATTGCTGGAGTTTCGTGTGTGCTTCACGTCTTCATCTAAAGTGCAACAAACGTCGGTCATTAAACACCGGATTATCACACATGAAGGCACTCGACCCATCCATCAGCAGCCCTATCATGTGTCTCCTCGGGAGAGAGAAGCTATCCAACAGCAAGTCAAGGAGATCCTCGCCGATGGCGTCATTCAACCTTCAAGCAGCCCATGGTCGTCGCCTGTAGTCCTCGTTAAAAAGAAAGACGGAACACTTCGTTTCTGCGTTGACTATGGGAAACTTAACAGTATGACAAAGAAGGACATCTATCCACTGCCACGGATTGACGACTCTCTCGACCGACTTCGCCGAGCCAAGTACTTCTCCTTCATTGACCTCAGGAGTGGTTATTGGCAAATTGAAGTTGATGAGAGGGACCGTGATAAAACTGCATTCGTAACACCAGATGGGCTCTATGAATTCCGTGTCCTCCCATTCGGGCTCTGCTGTGCTCCTGCCACCTTCCAGCGGATGATGGACACTGTGCTCACAGGTCTTAAGTGGCAGACATGCCTTGTTTATCTCGACGACGTGATAATTTTTTCACCGACGTTCACGGAACACCTGCGCCGCCTGAGAACTGTTCTCGAAGCTGTCCGGTCTGCCAACCTTTCTCTCAAGCCTCAAAAGTGCCACTTTGGGTTCACCGAATTGAAGTTTCTTGGGCACATCGTGAGTGCTGATGGCATCCGAGCTGACCCTGAGAAACTTGCTGCCTTTCTCGTCCCCGCCCACAAAAAAGCAGTCCGACTGTTTTTGGGGCTGTGCTCCTATTATCGTCGCTTTATCAAAAACTTTGCACAGATGGCCAGCCCTCTGACTCTCCTGGCTCGAGATGACGCATCATTTTCCTGGGGCGCCGAGCAGCAGATGGCTTTCGACGAGTTACGACGCCGGCTCGTCACCCCCGATCCTGGCACATTTCGACGATGATGCCGACACAGAGTTACACACGGATGTGAGCAACGTTGGCCTTGGTGCCGTTCTAGTTCAGCACCAAGACGGGGTCGAGAAAGTAATTGCCTACGCCAGCCGTGCACTTTACCGTGCTGAGTGTAACTATTCCACCACTGAAAAAGAATGTTTGGCGGTAGTATGGGCCGCTGCCAAGTTCCGCCCGTATCTTTATGGCCGACCGTTTCGTGTCACCACTGACCATCACTCGTTGTGTTGGCTGAAAAACTTAAAGGATCCTTGTGGCCGCTTAGCATGTTGGGCATTGCGCCTGCAGGAGTTCGATTTCGATGTTATTTATAAGTCTGGCCGGAAGCACACCGATGCTGATAGCCTGTCCCGCGCGCCCGTCAGCCCTCCTTCGTCAGATGCCACCGACGACAATAGCTTCCTCGGAGCAGTCACCACGTCCGATCTCGCCTCCAAACAGCGTGCCGACGACGAGCTGCGACTGATTATTGACCATCTTGAAGGTGGGCATCCTACAATACCCCGGTATCTTGCTCGAGGGTTGTCGTCGTATTGCCTCCGCAATGGGGTGCTTTATAAGAATTCTACGTCGGGTGCTAAAACATACCTGCTAGTCATACCGGCTGATCTAAGGCACGAAATCCTCCTGGCCTGCCACGACGAACCAACTTCAGGGCATCTTGGCTTTACACGCACCGTAAACTGAGTCCGGCAGAACTATTACTGGCCACATCTTTCTCCGAGCGTTAGACGTTACGTACAGACTTGTCGACAATGCCAGCGGCGAAAAAAACCCACGCTCAAGCCATCCGGTATGTTACAATCTATTGAACCACCCCTCACACCCTTCGAGCAAGTGGGCATGGACCTTTTAGGCCCATTTCCTTTATCCTCGAACGGACACTAGTGGATCGTAGTCGCCACAGACTACTTAACACGCTACGCTGAAACGAAGGCCCTTGCCCGAGGTACTGCCGGCGAAGTTGCTCGATTCTTTATGAACGACATTGTGCTCAGACACGGTGCACCGTCGACCATCATTACTGACCGAGGAAAGGCGTTTACAGCTCGGCTACTGCGGGACACCTTAACTCTCAGCCATACCGAGCATCGCACAACAACAGCGTATCACCCTCAGACAAATGGATTAACGGAACGACTAAACAAAACTTTGGCGGACATGATCTCAATGTACATCGACGTCGAACATAAAATGTGGGACGAGATCCTGCCGTATGTCACCTTCGCCTACAATACGGCGCCGCAGGAAACCACGAAGTTTACGCCGTTCCGTCTCGTATATGGCAGAGAGGCCCGCACGATGTTGGACGCGATGCTCCCGTGCGGGGATGAAGCGGTCGAACCCGATGCCGCTCATTTCGCAGAACAGGCCGAGCAAGCCTGTCAGCTCGCCCACTTGCACATCAAGGAGCAGCATGCCACCGACACTCGACACTATAACCTTCGGCACAGGGAAGTCCACTACGAACCAGGGGACCAAGTGTGGGTGTGGACCCCCGTGCGCCACAAAGGCTTGAGCGAGAAACTACTCCACCGCTATTTCGGACCCTATAAAGTCCTGCGCCGCTTAAACAGCGTTAATTACGAAGTCATTCCAGATGGAACTGTGACCGTCAGTGTTCGACACCAGCGGCCTGAAATTGTGCATGTGGTGTGCTTAAAGCCGTACTTTTCGCGTGACTGAGCACTTCCTGCAAGTGAAACCTTGCGTTAGTGTACAGTTCACCTCACGCCTAATTTTTTTTTCTCCTCTCACCTTGTCATCGGGACGATGTTTTCTTTCACGGGGGGGGGGGGGGGGGGGGAATAATGCCACATGCCTAGCGCCGCGCGACAGCCGTGTTTGGTGCCGACGACGACGAAGCGGTTGTTGGCACGAGCGGCGCGCTGGTGCTGGACTCTGTGATCAGAACTACAAGCCGACCTTATTCTCGGGTCCTCGGCTACGTGTATTTTCACGGCTCCCTGTGACTTCAGTCGTGACAATATTGTACCTGCCCTAAAACGCTTGTTACAAGCAGTCTCAATTATCACTGAGGTTCTGCCCTCCTTTCCCTTAGTTCACGCTCGTTAAATCGCTCAGTCATGGTTCTTCTTCGTGACCCTATATAAACCACATCACACCAAGCTTTCTGGTCACCCGCTATCTTTCGATTATCACATAGATTCATCTGCAATGCTTCAAGGATAAAGCTAAATAAGCTAAACAGTTCAGAAGGCAGTCATACCTACAGTCATACAGGTCATACCTAAATTAAAATAAGCTGATAGTAACACGTGCTTCAATAATCCAATAATTTCAAGCACAGAAAAAGCCACTCGCTGTCTGAAATGCTGTTTTTTTTTTTGTAGTGGTACACAACCACTTTCAAGCTCGCGAACTTGGGCGATTATCCCATTGTACAGGAGCAGTTATGCATTACTTATCACTGTAATGCACTGCAGCGCAGACTGTACCCTTGAAAACTGCAACGTGCATTCAAAAATGAGAATAACAGAGCACACCACTTGCGAAGGCAAGCATATTAAATTTTTTTTTTTGAAGGCCGACTGTTTAACCAACGCCTTGGTTGACGAAAACAAGGAGGTTGGTTATAAGCATCGCAAGATTGCAAGAAAGGAACGCGATAGCACCTCCAGCAAATTCCTAGTTTGCGTAGAGGAGAGCTCACTCGACAAACTCGACATATATGGACGCCACCGCGCCGATTACGCCTGGTTTTCGGTGTAAGTAGCTCCTTAATGCTCTCGCGTTGAAACATGTCAGTAGGTTCACTGCGCTGTCATAGAATACATACGCTGTCATACATACATCATATAATTTTCGCTGTGCAGATTTCCACGAAGCTCGATCGCAGTACTCACGTTCGAACGCGGTTGCTTTCGCCGGCGTCGTCCGTCCTGATTGTGTTATCGCCGTGAACCACTGTTGCTCCAAGGGGGTAATCCTTTCACACTAGCAACTGGCACAACTGCGCAATCGTTGTCCTTGCAGCGCACACAGATGGGTGGAGGCATTCGAGCATAGTCGCATGCACTCGCACAGAAAGAAAAAAAACTGCGGCCGCGAGCAACAGCAGCAGGATGACAGCCGTCAATGGTGGCACAGCAACGAAACTTCGGCACAAACACTCGCGTGCAGAAATGAATTTGCCGTAATAAGTTAACTATATATGTTTACTTAATATTGAACTTTTTTAAATAGGTTATCCTTTCTTGTGAGGGTATCCAAGCGAAACCTACCATCCCCCCTCCCCCACACACACTCCCACACGCTGCGATACGCAACTTTCAACAAAACAACACGGCCGCCGGTGGGGACTGGCGGGGATTTCATACAGGTAAAAAAAAAACTTTGTAAAGACCCAGAGTGCATGGTAATCGGCGCTTTCGTTCTCCAAGACGGGGTCGTGGAGCATCGTGGATGGCGAAACCGCGCAGGCCGATGCGCCTATATGGGCAGTGGCGTAAAATGTGGCCGGCCTCACCGCAGTGAAAGCAAGCTTTCCGATGGCGGCCAGTGCCGGCTCGCGACGCGTATTTGCCGGCTCGCGACGCGTATTTGCCGGCTCCGCTCCGTACAACAACAGCTCACGAATGGGGCTTTGACAAAACAGCACGGCCGCCGGCCGGCAGGGAGGAAGCTTTCCGATGGCGGCCAGTGCCGGCTCGCGACGCGTATTTGCCGGCTCCGCTCCGTACAGCAGTTCAAGAATGGGGCTTTGACAGGAAGGCCTATATATATATAAAGAGGTAGTGAAGGGTGGTTGTTCCCTGCCCTACGGGGCTGGGACAGTAGGTCAACGCAGCTTGCGGCGGGGTCTAGCCAGCCACCAAATCTTTATCAGTTGCATAGGCCGTCATTGCACCCGCCACCACTTAGGTGGTGGACGAGGGCTGTTGCAGCGCGCTCTTTCTCTCCCTCTTCTTTTTTTCTCTACTTTATCTCTTCTGTCCGCACGAGGCAGCAGAGGTGGCTCAGCTACAGAGCCAGTAGCAGGCACGTGCGTTTTCTTTTCTTCTTCCAACAGCCACAACTTTGACAGTCGCTGAGCAACACCAGCTCCAGGCCACTACACGCGGCCAAGAGCCTATATCCATTCATAGGTGGTACATGTAGTACATACTTTAAAGCTCAACTAGCATAACAATTGAAGTTTTCACGACCGCCGCTACCAATGGATACAACGAATTGCGGCGCGAAAGCTGAGAAATTAAGGACAATCGCCCCATACTGTGTATGTGCCAAAGTTTTTAGGCACACCAGCTAATCATTTGGGAGATATATAATACAATTCGCTATCTCAGGGGCCGAATGGAAGTTGCAAACTTAATTGGATTTTACATTGGAATTTTCAGAACCTTTGTAAAAATCCGATTGTAATTTCACAGGCTATTGGAACCATTTGGAATTTCCAATTGGTATTTGCAGAACCATTTCTTTAATCCAACTGGACTAATCCATTGGAGAGGGTGTTCAATATTGGGTCCAGATGTAACCATTTGCAGATCCCAATTGGCCCAATGTTTTCTTTTTTTTTGACTGGGCAAGACACATCTCAAGCATCAGAGACAAGTGTGAATGTTGAAAGAGAATTTCGTCAGCGAGGAAATATATGTCGTGTAAATAAACTCGTCCATACGTACACCGGACGTACACCTCGTCTCTCAAGCGGATATACAAAAACAAAGGCAGTCTGTACCTCCGACGCACGTACGAATACGGATGTCCGAAACCCGAGGTCGTGCGTATGTCCGACGGATGTCCAATTTCGGTGAAGGACGTTCGGCTCTAGCTCGGACGTACAACGGACGTCGGTGGTTGATAGGGAAATGTAAACATATGCCAACAATGACATGAATACGGGTAACTCTGCTCCCATACTACAGCTTTTATTGTGTGATAATGCACTCATTTTATTTGCTAGTGCAAAACCAGTTCATTTACTTCGCGAAGTGAGGAGAAATATAAACATATGCCAAGAATGACATCAATACGAGCCTTCCTGCTCCCATATGCCAGATTTTAGTGTGCGATAACGCACTCAATTTAAATGCTAGTGCAAAACCAGTTCATTTACTTTGCAAAGTGAGGAGAAATTTAAACATATGCTAAGAATGACATCAATGCGAGCCTTCTCGCTCCCATATGGCAGGTTTTAGTGTGGATAAAGCACTAATTTTATATGCTAGCGCAAAACCAGTTCATGTACGTTGCAAAGTGAGGAGAAATGTAAACATATGCCAAGAATGACATCAATACGAGCCTTCCTGCTCCCATATGGCAGGTTTTAGTGTTTGATAACGCACTCATTTTAAATGCTTGTGCCAAAGCAGTTCATTTACTTTGCGAAGTGAGGAATAAATTAAAAATATGCCAACAATGACATCAATATGAGTTTTTCTGCTCCCATACTGCAGCTTTTAGCGTGCAATAAGCAACTCTTTTTAAATGCTTGTGTAAAACCAGTTCATTTACTTTGTTAAGTGAGCAGAATGGAAAACATATGCCAGCAGTAACATCAATACGGGTTTCTTTCGCATATGGCAGATTTTAGTGTGCGATAAGCAACTCAATTTAAATGCCAGAGCAAAACCAGTCATTTACTTTGAGAAGTGAGGAGAAATGTAAAAATATGTCTACAATGACATCAATACGAGTTTTTCCGCTACCATACTGCAGCTTATAGTGTGCGATAACGCACTCATTTTAAATGCTTCTGCCAAAGCAGTTCATTTACTTTGCAAAGTGAGGAGTAATTAAAGATATGCCAACAATGACATCAATACGACTTTTTCTGCTCCCATACTGCAGCTTTTAGCGTGCAATAAGCAACTCTTTTTAAATGCTTGTGTAAAACCAGTTCATTTACTTTGTTAAGTGAGCAGAATGGAAAACATATGCCAGCAGTAACATCAATACGGGTTTCTTTGCTCGCATACGGCAGATTTTAGTGTGTGATAAGCAACTCAATTTAAATGCCAGGGCAAAACCAGTCATTTACTTTGAGAAGTGAGGAGAAATGTAAAAATATGTCTACAATGACATCAATACGAGTTTTTCCGCTACCATACTGCAGCTTATAGTGTGCGATAACGCACTCATTTTAAATGCTTGTGCCAAAGCAGTTCATTTACTTTGCAAAGTGAGGAGTAATTAAAGATATGCCAACAATGACATCAATACGACTTTTTCTGCTCCCGTACTGCAGCTTTTAGTGTGCAATAAGCAACTCTTTTTAAATGCTAGTGCAAAACCAGTTCATTTACTTGGTTAAGTGAGGAGAATTGAAAACATATGCCAACAGTAACTTCAATAAGAGTTTCTTTGCTCGCATACGGCAGATTTTAGTGTGTGATAAGCAACTCAATTTAAATGCCAGGGCAAAACCAGTCATTTACTTTGAGAAGTGAGGAGAAATGTAAAAATATGTCTACAATGACATCAATACAAGTTTCTCCGCTCCCATACGGCAGCTTTATTGCGCGATAACGAACGCTTTTTTAAAGCAAGTGCAGAAACAGTTCATTTACTTTGCAAAGTGAGGAGGAATGTAAAAATCTCCCAACAATGACATCAATACGAGATGTTCCTCTTCAATACTACAACATTTAGTGTGCGATAACGAACCCATTTGAAATGCTAGAGCCAAACAAGTTCATTTATTTTGCGAAGTGAGTTCAAATCTAAAAATAGGCCAACAATGTCATCAATAGGAATTTCTTTGCTCTCATACGGCAGCTTTTAGTGTGCGATATGAAACTCATTTTAAATGCTAGTGCAAAACCAGTTCATATACTTTGCAATCTGAGGAGAAATATTATAATTTGGCAACACCCCGCCGGGGTGGCGCAGTGGTTATGGCGCCCGACTGCTGTTCCCAAGGATGCGGGATCGAATCCCGGCCTTGGCGGCTGCTTTTTGGTGGAGGCGAAAAGCAAGGCGCCCGTGTGCTGTGCGATGTCAGTGCACGTTAAAGAACCCCAGGTGGTCGAAATTTCCAGAGTCCTCCACTACGGCGTGTCTCATAGCCTGAGTTGCTTTGGGACGTTAAACCCCATGAACCGAACCAAACCAAACTATAATTTGTTAACAATGACATCAGTATGAGTTTCTTCGCTCTTATCCGGTCACATTTGTTCTGAGATAAGGAACTCATTTTAAATGCTAGCGCAATACCAGTTCATATACTCTATGAAGTGAGGAGAGATGTAAATATGTGCCAACAATTTACATCTATACCTCTTTCTCCGCTCCCATATGGCAGCTTTTAATATGTGATAACGCACTCATTTTAAATCCTAGTGCAGAACCAGTTAATTTAATTTGCGAAGTGATGAGAAATTAAAAATATGCCAACAATGACATCAATACGAGTTTCTCCACTCCCATACAGCAGCTTTTAGTGTGCGACAACGATCTCATTTTAAATACAGTAAAAGCTCGTTAATTCGACTCCCGTTAATTTGGAAAATCGGATAATTCGACCTTCGCGTCTGGTCCCCAGAATTATGTATAGGAGTCTATGGGACGAAACACTCGTTAATTCGGACGGATTTGACCGCACAACGGAAAATTCGGACAACTTCGGGCAGCTACCGAGGCTCGAAAACGAAATTAAGACGAACGCGGCGCAATAGCGATACCCGAAAGCAGCATCGCCATGGACATCAATTAATCAACTTGGCTCGACTTGTGGCTGGATGGGCGCTTTTTCTCGTTTTTTCACGAGTCGACGTTACTGGCGGTGCCATTTTGTCGTTTTGCTGCTGTCGGTACGCTATGCTGTTGTATTGAAGACTGCTCGCTTTAGTGCGGCTCATTGCTTCTCTGTTGTGCGCTGGTATCACCGCACTCGCCCCCGATGGCAACACCGGCGAAACGGCCGAAGAGCTACGAGGCCAAGGACTTGGCTACCAAAGTGGAAATTTTGC
The DNA here is from genome assembly GCF_055883805.1 of Amblyomma maculatum. NCBI lineage: Eukaryota > Metazoa > Arthropoda > Arachnida > Ixodida > Ixodidae > Amblyomma > Amblyomma maculatum. The sequence continues at coordinate 301,347,294 of NC_139344.1, read as the reverse complement.
GGGCCCTTAGGAACGGGCTCTCCCGACAAGAAGCAATGAAAAAATATGACGTTAAAAGGAGTACTTTAAGCACATATGTAAAAAATGAAGAACAGATTCTTCAGGAGTTCGAAAGCAAGAATTTCCAAGCGTCAAGAAAGCGTCTGCGAACAGCAGCTCATCCGGAGTTGGAAGAAGCCTTGCTTCGGAGGGTGGTCAACTCTCGTGATGCAAACCTCCCATTGAGTGGACCCCTCATCATGGCGCAGGCCGAAAGGTTTGCACTGATGATGCATATCGATGGATTCAAAGCGTCAGAAGGGTGGTGTGCGCGCTTTAGAGACAGACATGGTCTCGTTTTCAAGACTGTGCGGCGAAAGAGGTGCCGTCAACGAAGATGTTGCCAGCAACTGGAAGAACGCTCAGCTGCTGGAACATATCGCAGCATATGATCCAAATGACATTTTTATTGCTGATGAAACAGCACTTTTCTTTAAGGCATTGCCTGACAAGACTGTGACAATGAAAGGAGATCCCTGCATTGGAGGAAAAAGAAGTAAAGAACGAGTCACCGTTCTTTTAGCCGCAAACCTGACAGGGACAGAGCGCTTGCCGCTTGTCATCATTGGAAAGGCACAAAAGCCACGGTGCTTTAAGAACGTGCCTGCTCTTCCGGTGGAGTACCGGGCTAATAAAAAGGCCGGGATGACATCGGAAATTTTTCGCGGCTGGATACAAAAGTTACACCGACAGTTTTCCGCGAAGAACCGCAAGGTGTTAATTGTCCTTGACAACTGTAGTGCACATAACAGTGCCACCGGACTGAACAACATTAAGTTGTTTTTTTGCTGCCCAACACTACATCGGCCCTCCAACCGATGGACCAAGGTATAATTCAGTATATGAAGACTAAATACCGCAGGCGCGTGCTGGAACGCATGCTACTGTGCAATGAAGTCGGTAAGCAGTACGACGTGGATCTTCTGAGCGCGATCAACATTCTTGCCTACGTTTGGAAGAACACGCCTGCGCACGTCATCGCTAACTGTTTTCGACACAGTGGCTTCGTTTTGCCTGAGCCCTGCAATGACACAGTGGCAGAAGTGTCGCCAGACGACAATGCAGATGACTGCCCGGATTTCGGAGGTGTGCTGCCGGATGCGGTGACACTCGCCGATTACAGCAGCATTGATGACGGCGTTGCTACAGCCGGCTCTCTGACTGAGGAAGAAATTGTCCGGGACGTACTGCACGGCGAAGATTCGGAGAAGGAAGAGGGCCTACGAGAGGAGCAGCCTCAGCCCCCTCGCACTGTGCAGGGAGCAGCAGAGGCCCCCGTTGTGTTAGAGGAATTTTGTTGGGGTACTGCAGATGGCATGCGCGCTGCTGAGCACCTGGAAGGACTGAGGAAAATAATATCCGCGCGGGTTTCTGCGGGAAAGCAGACAAGCATTCGTGATTACTCTAAGTAATAAAGGTATGTTGAGATAAAATCGTGCATGTTTTTTTTTATTCAGACATTAGGTTAATTCGGACATATCTTACGGTCCCTAGAAGTCCGAATTAACGAGCTTTTACTGTACTCATGAAAAACCAGTTACTTTACTTTGCGAAGTGAGGTTAAATCTAAAAATTTGCCAACAATGACATCCATACGAGTTTCTCCGCTCCCATACGTCAGCTTTTAGTGTGCGATAACGAACTCATTTTAAATGCTAATGCAAACCCAATTCATATACTTTGTGAAGGGAGGAGAAATATAAAAATATGCCAACAGTGACATCAATTCCAACTTCTCCACTCCCATAGAGCATTTTTATTCTGTGATAACGCACTCATTTTCAATGCTAGTGAAAAACTAGTTATAAATTTTGTGAAATGTGAGAAATATAAATATTTGGCAAAAATGATATCTATGCGAGTTTCTCCGCTTCCATATGGCGACTTTTATTCTGTGATAACTAACTCATTATAAATGCTAGTGCGAAACCAGTTCATATCTATTGGGAAGTGAGGAGAGATAATAATATTTGTCAACAATGACATCGATACGAGTTTCTCTGCTCTCATCTGGCCACATTTATTCTGTGATTATGAACTCGTTTTAAATGCAAGTGCAAAAGAAGTTTTTATACTTTGCGAAGTGAGGAGAAATATTAATATTTGTCAGCAGTAACATCGAACGAGTTGCTCCGCTCTTATCCGGCCACATTTATTTTGTGATAATGAGCCCTTTTAATTGCTAGTGCAGAACTAGTTGATATATTTTGCAAAGTGAGGAGAAATATTATTTGTCAACAATGAAATCGATACGAGTTTCTTCACTCTCATCCGGCCACCTTTATTCTGATAGCGAACTCGTTTTAAATGCTAGTGCAAAACCAGTTCATATAGTTTGTGAAGTGACGAGAAATATAAACATATGCCAACAATGACATCAATACGGGTTTCTCCGAGGCTATACATTCTCATTAACATGCTGCCGACACTACAAAAGGAATCAACCTAAATAGGGGCAAATGGCTTGTGGCCTAGCACATTAATGAAAAGATTAGCTTTTCAGATAAGGAGTTCATGTTTCATTCTCATGTATATAGAGGTATTGAACGGATCCAAAGTATAGGTTTTACTTCTCGGAGGAAAGTTTGTTTCTTGAGCAAATATCAGCCAATGAAGTAGTTATAGCATGGCACTTACCTAGTTGCACTATTAAATACTAGTTTGTAGCTGCATTTATGATGGATTCGAGGAGTGCATATGCTCCTTTCAAGTAGCTTGTGAAAAGTATTTTAGCGGCGATTGTTACTACTATCATGCGGTATTTAATATGACCCAGGGATATGGTTGAATTCAATTGGAGAGCTCATTTTGTATGCAGCACTTCAACGTAAGCCTAACTATCGAGCTCTGTGTTCCGAGGTAATGAGTCATTGAAGTTATAAACACTGAGTTCAGAGAATATCTATAGCTACGAAACAATAAAGGCATGTATCTGGCCACTTGCTGTGTAAGTTTACAGAGAACAAAAAGGCCCCTGTAATAAATAAGAGAATTGCTTTGACTGATGTTGCCCTTTGTAATCCAGTCTGAAATACCCAGAAAAATGAAAATAGAGATGCCACACGTTTACCAGGAAGAACTTAAAAGTCACGACTTGTCGACATACAGGCTTCTCTTACTAATGCTAGTTATATGGTACGACAAAAAAGCAAGATCTTCCTGCAATAAGTGTAAAACCAAATATGAAAACGGTTAGGAACTTTTAAGCTTTCATTGGATAGGTCTGTGAAACGGAGTTTCGGTTAAGTGCACCTAGTGCCTTTTTCAAAGAAACAACCTTTATTGAATTTAAACCTTTTCTTGCCGGCGTACAATTACCCAGCATTACATGTCTATATTACTAGCAGATTTACTGACTAATTATTCATCGTTTCTGACATTCTGAAAAAGCTGAAAATGGTTTTCAGTATTGCACAAGCAACAGACTTACCTTCACAACCATCGGTGCAATACAGCATGCAGAAAAAAGCTTCGATTAGGAACCTTTTCATTATAAAAAAGTAAAGCACAAAGAAATGCAATGCCTGCCGCACTGGCATTGCCTTTGGTGGTTTCCTAATTTAAAGGAGCTTTCTGATTGCTTTTTCACTGCCGATTATGAAATCTTTCATAGGGATTACTTTATCAGGATAGGCAGAATAGTGCACAGTATCAAGGCGGGAATGTCCACTCATAAAGCTTCCTAAGATGAAAAAAATAGTAGTGGTTCGACGTTTCCGAGCCTGCATATCGAGCCTTAGCTCTGAGTTGCTTAGCAATACCTGGTTGCATAAAATGTTTATTTTTGACGCTTTTTATGCATGTGGTGCCTCTTTAATCGAAATCAGCCGAGGTCAATTTCAGGGGTGGCCGGGGCCAAATTGAGAGATTACCATAGTGTTTACCATAATGAAATTGGGCTGAACAACAATTTTGGTCCAAATAAATCGTGGTCAAATTTTGTCGCCGGCTGGTGCCATATTTGACGGTGGCCCATTCCAAATTTGGGGGTCACCATCATTTTCACAATTGTCAAATTATATTGAACATCAGTGTTAGTCAAAATCGGCCGAGGTTAAATTTTGACTGTGGCCTGAGCCCATGCCCGGGCCTGATCATACTCGGGGTCAATAGTCGATTAGGCTAGAAATCAATTTTTGTTCCGATCAGCGAGTTCAAACTTTGAGGTTGAATTCAGGGTGGAAGGTCACATTAGGCTGGACTTCAATATTTGTTCCAGTCGGCCGAGATCAAATTTTGGAGGTGGCCCGAGCCACATTTGGAGCGTGTTGCCATTGCATTCGCCATAGCCGATTCAGGCGGCACATCGATTTTTGTACAGATGGAGAAGCGCCCGGCGAGGCATCCCTGACATGGCAATGACGTACATGACTAGCAACATCGTTAGAGGTCAAATCGTGGAGTCAATTTATCTTCAGGAAGGATAGTAGTAGAGCTAAAATCAATGATATACTACATCAGCTGACAACTGTAAGAGCCATGATTGTGCCGGTTTTTAGCTCGGTGTCGAGTGCTGTTGCAGCCAGGTGCTCACATTCTTCTTGCAGGTACACTGCGCGGCTGCTGGGTTCCGACCACGAGCTGGCCGCCTGTGAGGCGACATTCAAGAATGGCGGGCACTACACGGTCACCTTCACGCAGCAAGCGGATGGGGGCCCGGTGAGCACAAGCATTTTTCTTGAATTGCGCAAATGTGCCTTTCATCATAAGTGCATGTTAAGGTGCACACCTGTGCAGGGTATAAAAATGCCAAGTATCGGTGGTGGGGCCCATGTCTCCAGATTCCTGCATCAGGTGGTCAGCTAAAGTGGTAACCGTGAGTGCCGTCCGGGGCCAGATTCATTATAACAATCTGCTGTCGACTCTGTAGCGGGGAGGAGCGGGAATGCGATGTCCGGGAGGCCTTGACAGCGCAAAAACCACGCGGATCCTCCTCACGGCGAGTTAGACAGCTAGGAAGGTTTGATCCGCGTGGGAATTCGTCGTCTCCTGCAGGTAACTTCAGATTCGCGCGGGACAGTGTCGCATGAGTATATAGCGGCACAACCCGGCTCAACAGACCGCGGTGCGCATCACTTGTAAATTTTAAAAAGAAATATGGTATTTATATTGGTGTTTATTTCAAAGGCTACACACACACACACACACACATATATATATATATATATATATATATATATATATATATATATATATATATATTCACGTCAGGTTATTGACGATCAAGTTCATGACATGCTCCAACGTGGCGTTATCCAGGAATCTTCAAGTCCTTGGGCGGCTCCAGTTATTCTCGTTAAAAAGAAAGACAACACATGGCGTTTCTGTGTGGACTATCGTCGCCTTAACGCCGTCACCAAAAAAGATGTATATCCACTTCCACGTATTGACGATGCAATCGACTGTCTTCATTCGGCGTCATACTTCTCCTCGGTAGACTTGAGATCGGGGTACTGGCAGATACCGATGAACCCAAGTGACAAAGAAAAGGCGGCATTTGTGACCCCCAATGGTCTCTATGAGTTCAACGTAATGCCCTTTGGATTGTGCAATGCGCCTGCCACATTCGAACGATTCATGGACACCATTCTGCGTGGACTCAAGTGGAAAATTTGTTTGTGCTATTTGGACGACGTTGTGATCTTCGGCAAGACCTTTCAGGAACACAACAGCCGCCTCGCCATCGTTCTCGATTGCATTGAGAGAGCAGGCCTCGTCCTCAACTCTAAGAAGTGCCACTTTGGCGAACGCCAAACAATTGTTCTTGGTTACTTGGTCGATAAGGATGGTGTTCGGCCGGATCCTCAAAAGATTGCGGCTGTAACCAGCTTTACAGCACCGAAATCAGTGAAAGAGCTTCGGAGCTTTTTAGGACTATGCTCCTATTTTCGTCGTTTTGTGCCCAGATTCGCTGACATCGCATACCCGCTCACGTGCCTCTTGCACAAAGATGCACCGTTCAATTGGACTACTGACTGCGACTCTGCCTTCCGCCACCTCAAATTCCTTCTGACATCAGGACCTATCCTACGTCACTTCTATCCTTCTGCCCCCATCGAGGTTCACACCGACGCTAGTGGCGTGGGCGTTGGTGCTGTGCTCATCCAGCGTCATGGCACCGATCAGCACGTGATAGCCTATGCTAGTCGTTTGTTGAGCAAGGCGGAGCGCAACTACACCGTTACTGAACAAGAGTGCCTCGCAGTGGTTTTTGCAGTGCAAAGATTCCGTTCCTACCTATATGGCAATGTTTTTACCATCGTCACTGACCACCATTCGCTCTGTTGGCTCGTAAATCTTCGTGACCCTTGCGGCCGGCTCGCTCGATGGGCATTGCGGTTGCAAGAGTTTAACTTCACTGTGGCATACAAAAGCGGCCGCCAACATGCTGACGCTGACTGTCTGTCACGCTTTCCGCTTTCATCAACTGGTAGTGATGATGACAACTTTGATGACTACCTGGCGCCTATCTCGGCAACGTTTCCTGACCCTCAACTGATCCAGACAGAACAACGCAACGATCAGACTTTGGCACCGTTCTTCTCTGCCGCTCATGATTCAAGAGATGCGCGTTTCTGCGTTCGTGCCGGCTTACTTTACAAGAACAATTTCAACCCCGGAGGTGCACGTTTTCTCCTCGTCGTGCCGGAAAACCTCCGTATTCGCGTTCTTGAAATGATGCATGACGATACCACGTCGGGCCACTTGGGAGTCGCCCGGACCCTTCATCGCGCACAGGAACGCTTTTACTGGCCGAAAATGCGTCAAGTCATTCAGCGCTATGTAGCCAGTTGGGTCAAGTGCCAGCAGTACAAGCTCCCTACTTCCCGTCCACCTGGACCGCTGCACCCTATTGCGCCTCCGACCACACCCTTTGAGCAGGTGGGCATCGACCTCTTGGGTCCTTTTCCGCGATCTTCTAACGGTAACCGGTGGATAGTGGTATGTGTTGACCATCTCACTCGATATTCAGAAACAGCCGCAATACCCTCAGCCACTGCTTACGAAGTATCCCTATTTCTTCTGCGATTTCTCGTCCTGCGCCATGGCCCTCCTCGAGTTCTGATCAGTGACCGTGGGCGCCAATTTACTGCTGAAGTTATTGAAGAACTCCTCCGTCTATGCACCTGCGATTACCGTCATACAACGCCGTATCACCCGCAATCGAATGGACTTGTTGAACGGACCAACCGCACTCTGACCACTATGTTGGCGATGTACGTGGACTCTCATCACAAGAACTGGGATGAAATCCTCCCTTTTATTACATTCGCTTATAACACTGCACAGCATGAGACGACTGGCTACAGTCCGTTTTACCTCCTGTATGCTCGAGTTCCCCGCAGTAGTCTTGATACCATCCTTCCTTTCTCCCTCCACAACGAGCCTTCTATCGCCACTACTTTATGTCGAGCCGAAGAAGCTCGCCGCGTTGCCCGCCTCCGCATCCTAGACTCACAGGAACGGTCGAAGGAGCGTTATGACTACCGACGCCCACATGTCTCTTATGTGCCCGGTGATTTAGTGTTGCTGTGGACGCCGCTGCGCAAGCGTGGTTTAGCCCAAAAGCTGCTGTTTCGTTATAGCGGCCCTTTTGTCGTTTTGGAGCGCCTGAGTGACGTGAACTATGTAATTTCACGCCGCACCGAAAGTGGCCGATGCTGACGCCGGACCCAGGTGGTGCATGTCGCTCGACTAAAAAGGTTCCATCCCCGGCACCTTTCTTAAACTGCTTGTCCTGGGGCTTCGTCTGCGAGGGGGGAAGTGTCACGTGCTTCGGGGCGTCAGGAAAGGAAGAAGAGGCTAGAGAGAAGACGAAGAAACGGAAGACACAGTGGTGTGTGCTGGTTCTCCTTGCGTGACTCGCAGCGCTTTAGACTACCAATAAACACCCCCGTTACGTACTGAGTACGTAACAATATATATATATATATATATATATATATATATATATATATATATATATATATATATATATATATATATATATATATATATAAGAGAGAGACGTAGTTGGTTGCTAGAGGTTATAAGAAGTGAAGTAAATGCTTCATACTTATTCGACGTTTGGGCCGGAGCCTGTGCTTTCACATGACTAAAAGTACATGACTCTTGCTTCACTTCTTATAGTGTTAACAGCTCAAGAAATGACATGAACGCAAACACAATTCACGTACAGACGTCCGAATGGGCAACGCACGCGGAAGACACACACATACGTACAACGAGCAGGATAGGCACAAGAAGTCAAGCAGTCTGCACTAGCCCTATTGCAAAATTCTATATAGCGCCAAGTGAGTTTTACTGGACTTGTATGGTCAGGTGTAAATCTCATACATGTATCAGCTGTCTTGCATAAAATTTAAACAGGCTTATACCAGACAGGTATAACGATGGAACTGCACACAACAGTCTGGCATGCTTATACCACACGGATCGGTGCGCTATTGACCATACAGACCATAGCATGGACCACCAAATGGATGGACCATCTAGTATGGAACCTGACAGACAATGTCAAGTTTGGAAACCGGACAAAGGTGTCCTCTATGCAACTGACAAGGTGGACAAGGGGGAGGGGTAGGTATGTTGATACACCAAGGAACAAATTCGCAAAGAATAAAATCATCTTGCAAAGAACATATCTGGGCATCAGGAACAATTTGCCGGCACAAGGACATGGCTAGGGGTAGTTTATTTAGGAACAGGACGCCAATGCAGGCAAGAAAACAAGGATCTCTTTGATTGTCTCAATGACGATATAAGCCAGTTGGAGACGGGGCCAATATTATTCTACTGGGGGACATGAACGGCCACATCGGCGATCTGGATGGATACACGGATTGTAACGGGAAGCTAATGCTAGATTTCTGTGAGCGACACGACCTAGTTATTGTAAATAGAGAAATAAAATGCGAGGGACTAACCATGTGGGAATTTCGCAACAGGCAGACGACCATTGACTACTGTCTAATGGCGCAGGGAATTTATAGCAAGGTCACAAAAATGGAAATAGATGAAGAAGGAGAGTGTAGTCGGGGAAGTGATCATAAACGTATTAGTCTGCAGATGGGACCCTTGATGAAAAGAGAAATGGAACTTAGACAAAAAGTAAACGGAAAATTAAATGACGATCAAATAGTGCAGATGGCAGCAGACATAGAGGAGTTAATGGTATGGCACCAGAGAAATGCCTCCGGACAACTCCTTTTTCTTAGTCACATGCTACTTGTAACCATTCTTAAAACTTGTTTTCTCTTGACTGCATTATGCCTTTTGTCTGGGTCGCAATAAAAACGTTAGTAGGTGGCGCGCTCTGCATTTTGTTCTTTTTTTCCCTCTCGTTTCTGTTTTTCGCGCGGTGTAGATCACTAGCTGACAAAAGACTCAGTGCTGTCTAAAGAAGAGGCAGTTTAATTAATAATTTAATGGCATAAAAATGGAGTATTTCGCTCAGAAAAAATATCAATAAATGAAATTGACCGCAATATTGCCCCGGACATCTGAGGCACTGCCATGCAGCCAAAACGCAGATCACGGTCGCGCCTCCACTGTGAATCTCCCTAGTACAGCGACCCCAACCTCTCTGACCTCACATTGTCAGGAACGCCTTGTGTGCTTATAAAGCCTATTGGCAACAAACGCCACCTGCAATCAACATCAACATAGAGAAAAATGTTTGTTAGTGGAGCAGCATGCAGGCTGATTTAAATGGTTGCTTGTGTGAGTTTTCCAAGCCAAGTAACAAGTCTTTCCATTCTCTCAGGTGAACTGCAGCGTGCACGAGACGGTCCGTCCGAACAGCGTCTCCATGTTCTTCCAGGTTCCCCAGTACGTGCTCATCACGGCCGGAGAGGTCATGTTCTCCGTGACGGGGCTCGAGTTCTCCTATTCACAGGTAACATCGCTCTGCACTTTTTTATTCCAAAGTCAACGACTGCGCAATAAAAAGAAGGCATCCTGATGAGCTAATAGCGCCCACGAGAACAGGTATTTTCCCAGGGCTTGTGCATGTCTGGTTTTTAGAAGCCTTTCCCCTGAGTTAGGCCTCGTGATTTGGAATCGGAGGAGTTAAGCCGCGTATAGGGGGTTGCATAACAGAAAATATTTCGCTTGAACATTCAGCTGCATCTTTCTGTGAAAGCGCATATTATCGTCGGCAACGGGAAGCGAGGACGGGGAAAGAAATTCCCAAGCAGTCACATGATAAATCTTGGTAAAGCTAGGGCATACGGTGGTGCCGATTGGAAGGTGTCTGAGCAAGGGCGCTCCGCAAAGCAAACCTTTTGGCTGGCGCTGTCAAGCTGAATACCATGCGAGTTAAATATCAGTGAACAACTCCAGTAGATTTGCCAAATACCTGCTTTTCTGCTAATTTGGAATGCGAGGAAAAGAATGCGGGGAACGGATTTCAAAAACTCAACGCGCTTTTTCTGCGGTTTGTCTGTTGTGACCGCGACGGACTTTGTTGTGGCACTCCGTTAAGCTAGAGCAGAAAAGTCATATTTCCAGCTGTTTCAAGCACCCATTTTTGCTATATATTTCACATGATTTTGTAACGCAGAAAGGTTTTTTTTTTCCGTTGGTAATCATCTGCTTGAATTGACCTGCGAACATTAAAAAAAAAATAGACGAAGCGCTAACAAGACATACACAAGAAAAGGGACACGGACAAGCGCTGACTGACAACTGATCCTTTATTGAAGGGAAACACACAATATATAGGCACACCGTGGCGGCGCTAATCAGAGGCAGCAAACGTCACAAGGTGAAGGGGCCAAAAAACCGATAAAATAAAACAGGCATAATACTGATAAATAACAGTTATGGTCGGATGAATGGGCTAAAAACAATCGGTCGGAAAACAAACTAATCTACGGTATAGGGCCAGATGAACATCAGGACATTCACAACATTTTTTGAAATTTTTGAAATGTTGCACCAACTAGCCCAGCAAAAAGTTCTTTTTGAAGATCTGCGGACAACCTTGTTTCACAAGTGAACTGCTTGGAGCAGTGTGTCACTTTAAGATACGTCACTCATTTTCACAGTTAGTGCAGCCGCCTCATTACAAGAACACCATGTTGCGAACATAATAGCAATGTGTTCTGGACATGAACGGAAAACGCGTCATTAGGACTGCAGACTATTTTTGTGCATCTCACTATTGCCTAACCACTAGATTGTTAGTTTATTGGGCGCTTGCAGAATGGTGTCATCAGTTAAACAAAATTCTGGATGCAAGCTTCAAGTGGAACGCCCAATCCGAAACTGAGACTTCTTGCCGCAGTATGGTACAATTTATTCGCAGGTACCCTATGTAATAGGGAGGTTTTCTCGGAGAAACCTATGCTAACGAGAAGTTGCTATTTGCAAATATATTTGAGGAAGGTGCGCTCGTTACTGAAATTTTCAGCATTTACTTTGGCTTACAATTATGAGAACCTGCTCACTTATGCGAGTTAGCAAACGGCGGAAAATGCGGCATTGACATATTTGCCTAATTACCTACGTCGCAATAACCGCATTTGCTACAGCGGGAAATATCGCGTCGTGTTTGTCTCTCTCCAGGGTCAATAAAGCGTTAGAACCGAAAACTAGGAATGGCGGGAAGAACAAAATCGGGTTTGAAGTTTGTACCCCATTTTAATTTCCTAACACTCCAAACGAGAGGGACCCAAGTGCGACAGCATCGTTTCTTTGGCCCCTTACAGCGAGGGGATCTTGGTTTCTCTCATGAATGACGGACCATACTTGACGTCGCTTTCCTTTCGCGTACTTTATCAAGGGATCCGTGGCATGAAGTACCTTCGAACGAGAGTGGTTAATTGCTTGATACGAGCAGAGAGGAAATCACGAGGAAAAGTTGCCATTAATTCACTTTGATAAATGGAAAATTGTTATGTGCAATCATACTTATGGCTTATGACCTAGGAATAAACTAATGTTATAAAATGCCTTATTTGCACCTCACATCAATTACTGCAGCAAAAAAAAAAGTAATTCGTCACAATACAGGCTCACCACGGGATGGTCATTGCAGATTAACTTTTTTCAAAATGTAATATGCTCTCTGCACTGCAGCCACTCCAGTTCAACCTAGTTATGAAACTGGCTGAAAAATTCAAAAACATGCTTTTACTCACTGTGCAATGTGAGACTGCTTTGGAAGTTGCCTACAACTTGAGAAACAGGCATATTTGTATAGTACCCTTATGGCGTACAAATAACGGTTTCGATAGATTAGAACATTGCTTGCCGGTGTTAATAAACATATATTGAACGATGCGGAGACAGATAAAAAAATAACATCGCTAAATATATTAGAAGCTTAACAGTACACAGTAATATATTAGGTATGGGCATTCCAGCATGCAATTACATGCAATTACAGAACAACTTTCGCATAAATACATTTGTTGTTGTTTTTTTGTCAAGTATGCACAAGTTGCATAGAGTTTCTGTGTTTTAAAAATGGTACGAATGCGGTTACGAGCATATAATGTTACTTTTGTACCACAGCGCAGGGCAGATAAAGGTGACGGCTGTGCACTATGCCACAGTTAATCTGTTCACTGCTTTTGTACTGCAGTCAGCAACTTATGCATAAGATAATGTCAACACTTAAGATCGATAAATAGACCTTATTTAATTTATTGTGTACTGATACTACGTGTAAACATTGCTTACCTTTATAGTCCTGTATATTTCAACTATATACCTCCACAACTATTCACTTCTGTATGGATTGTTACCGCTCTACGCTGCCATCAAAGGGGGCAAGTTGCTTCCATTGCAGCTTTTAGCCTTGTCCGTGCCTGGCGAAAGGTGGAATAAAGGGAATGTGAGTGAAAAGATAATCAAATTGAAAGGAAAACCACATGCCACCAGTATGTCGTGTTCTACCCACTTAGTGGCTGCTTTACATGGTATAGCTGGTGAGTATACTCTCAAGGTTAAGTCACACTTATCGTAAGTACTCGACAAGACCCGCCCTCATAACTCAGGTAAAGTGAGCGACATGCGTGAGTCGTGGGTTCGGATCCCCTTGTTCGCATGTGGCTGCTTCTGCTTTCTTATATTTAGCTATCAGAATTATTGCAGTTGTAAATTTTTAATGACCAAGACTGCAAATTAGATTAAGACATCGAAACAGTGCTACAGTGGGGCTGTTCGTGTTCTTAACATACTGATGTAAATAGTCGCGCTGAGACGAGGGACAAAGGAAGACTGCGCTGTGAACCTCAACCGTGCCCAGCGCATGCCTCGCATTCCGGGATGCTAGCTGTGCCTTCACAGCACACGTAGCCATTAGTGAAGGCAGCCTGGTCGTCCTGTCTTGCTCATACATCCCTCGTCTCAGCACTGCTACTCCCATCAGCCAGCTAGCTCAAATTTCTGGGTGTCCCTAAGATGTTTGTAGGCATCAGGGAAAAACATTTCATTTTCGCCGCAAGAGCGGTACAGGAGAGATGCCCGATCATTGACGTCAGGACACGGATGGCAGATATTCCAACAACTTTTATTGGGAAGCATGTCAGGTATGCAGCAGGTGTATCAGCGATCTCTTTTCAACATTAGTCAAAATAGGAACAAATCTTTTCAGCATCATACTGTCACCCTCAGTGGACGTAATGTATTATGTAAAATTGTTCTAATTGTATATTGAAGTACTTAAAATCCGAAAAAAAAGGGAATTTCCTTTAAAATAAGTCAATTCGTTCATTCATTTTAATCAACCAGTTAAGTGGTTAGCAAGAGTTGAGTGGTAAGCTACAGATAATACAGTATATCAATCTTTTGAAACAAAGAACAAATGGCGTTCGGAAGTTATGCAACGCGGAGAATTCCAGGCCTCTTTTTTCTCCAGAACACACTGCCGCGCAAGAGGCTTCGTGAATTTCTGTCGATCATGCACTCTATGTTCCGTTTATGGTAAAAATAGTGAAGTCGGCGATCAAAGTCCTTGCGCCAAGCAGCGAAGAAAGGGGCAAAGAGCGTCGTACTCACCATCAGCTGGCGTGGAGTTTACTGCGAAGAGTCTGATGCGTAAAAAATTCCCAGGGCTTTAAAAAACCAGCTGCGATCCAAGGCTCTCAATGCACGAACCACCAAACTGGGATAATTGTACAGCTTTGTAGTTAATTACCGATACAGAGATATTACTCCAAATTACGTCAGCCGTGACTAAGAGTGTGTTTTTGAAAATATTTCTTTTTATCTAAAACTCCATACATGCAAAAATTAAATATTGATGAAACAGGCAGGATATGCGTTGCATGCACAACATGATGCTATTTGCACTGGTTTGTCCACAATGGACGACTGACAATCCTGGCCAACTATTTTACTGTAAACATAATGTGGTCACAAACCAAGAGTTGGATGTCTTAGGAAGACAGTTTCTGGACCACGGTTCTATGCTGGAGTTCCCAGCATGAGTATTGCAGTGAACGATGTCCGTGCAGGCGCCCAGCTCGATGAAGTCGGTGCTGCAGGCCGCTTGGCTGCTGACCGTAGCCGTGGGCAACCTGATCGTGGTCATCATCGCCGAGGCGAGATTCTTCAGCATCGCGGTACGTAACTGTGCGTTTTTGTGATTCTAACACACCAGGTACTGGCATCGCGTCATCACATAACGTCATTATCCACAATGCTCATCACGAATAGGTTACGTCATTTATGAGGAGGAGTTCGCTACAGCGTGTTTGGCAGCATGAATGGACAAGGTATTCTACACCATCCTCATGGTTGACATTTCGTCCACCAGTTCACATTTGTGGAGAAGTAAAGCTCGCTCAGATGATTTTGCAGTGGTCTATATATCCAGCGCAATTGAAAATTCACTGGTGAATTCGGCTAAAAAAGCTTTCTGGGGTTTAAACAAGTCTTCCAGGAATATTCAACATTATTTTCAGTTTCCTAAGTGAGACCTCCGAAGTCCTAAAGATTTGCTTTTTAAAATATTGTCAAAATATTGAGCACTGTAAAGCTAGAACACACACACAAAAAAAACAACTATTGTGCTGTGTGTTTGTCTGTGTGTGGTCGTTTTTTTTTGCGCTCTAACTTTACAATGCTCAATATGCACCAACTTGCCCAGGAAGTTATACTGATGTCAAAATACTGTCAGCAGCATTAGTGAGGTAGCGAGCGCCGATATCATTCTTTTGCATGCACTTGGCGTTATACTGAACGAATTCATAAAGGGGCTACGCTCGTAATTTTCTCAAAATGCCAGTCACTATTCTAGCGCATTGCTCTCTTCTTCGGGGCAGATTTGTCCAAGTCAGCGGCTAAAAATTAAGGAGAAAAACTTTCATGCTCTGTTGTCCTCTCTTGCAGCAGCGCCATAGTGTGGATGAGGATCTGCTGAGTGAGGGGTCGTTCTTGCATGTTTGGTTATATGGAGATGTAATGCGGGGATTTGCATTTTTTCAGAGGCTGAAGCACCACAGGCTGATCAATGGTACCTAATGGCGGACTGGACAATTCTTGATCTAAACGTGAAAAATAAAACGCACTGGCAGGACAACTTGTAGGGGTTTCATTAAGGGAGAAACCAGATAATAAATAATACCTCTGTCTTTAAGGGTGTAATATGGTTATTCTCGTGCCTATGGCGTCCTTGTAAAATATATGTTTCAGGGAAATACACTGCAGTCCCCATTTCCTTTACATTTTGGACGATACGGAACATTAGTGATGGCATCCGAGCGTTAGATTAACTTGAGCATGAATCTAAGCAAAGATTGTGACTGACAAAATAAATAAGGTGCTTTATCAACTTTGTGGCATAAATGCTTGCGGAAGCTCCACAGTCGCGTCGCCGCCATGCCGCATTCCCGGAACTTCCATGGCATAAACGGTTACACCTTCGTTGAAAGAATACGTTAGTGATTTCGGATCGGTCAAGCGGCTATACTAAGAGGGTCATAATTGATAGTGCTGTTAACATGCTAACCAGTACAGTGGTTTTGTAAAGCAATATGAGCGAGACAAAAGCAGTGAAAAATTATATGCAGTCAGAATTGAAAGCGGTTAGGAAATACATACGCTTAGGTATGGTAGTGACTGCATATGGAGAGCATAAAACAAATAGAATAAAAAATACGTTGCACCGTGTTTAGCAGACACTGGGTCTAAATGTGGCCGGTATTCGCCTATATGGCAGAAACCTGGACGCTACCAATGTTTTACCTACCTTGCAGGGATATAATGAATGAGCGCAGATACGAAAAATGATAGATGCGGTGTTAATGAGGATTTCTAGCTGAATTTCTGATAGAGGCTCCTATCATTGAGGCATCTGCTTATATCAAGTTGTGTTTTGTCGCAGTCATCCGAGTCGTTCATGTACAGCGGCTTGATGGCCTTAGACATGGTCGTGTTCGGTGTTATGGCTTGCTTCTACAAGTACATCGAGCCAGGAGCCCGTGGCATGCCTACCGCCGTTGAGAAGCCACCACTGGAAGGTGACACCAAGATGTAACCGCTTGCACCAATAAACTATCATATCCATTCGGGAGGCCGGGGACTGAATAATTATATTGTCTTGTGGTCAACTAACGTGCACTGAATGGTCTCCGTTAAGCATCTAATCATGAAGCACACTGAAAATATAGTGGCGCTTATTAAAGTGCCGCCTATTAAAATTCACCAGCATCTACGAATAAAATACTTTTGTAGACTTGGTTACTGCAGGCGATAAAATCAACAGCTGCTTCTGTGGAAGGAATAGCAATAATGTAGAGCGCGCCGATTCGCCCAATAAACCACCGTACGTCCAGCGGACATTCGACGTACGTCCGTTCTTGGACATACGGATGCCCGTGGGAGAACCACCGACCTCCGATGGATCTCCCACGGACGTCCGACAGATTTCCAAATGAAACTGTTTAGATCTCCAACGGACATCCATGTCGGATATCCCTAGCGGACCCATAGAGGATATATTAATATGAAGCTTTCTGTCCATTCATAAAGCAGGCTTCTATGATCCCAGCCAATAATATCCAATATACTATGAGCTCACTATAAGCCCACAGATTGCGATAATAAAAGAATCAAGGCATGATGAGTGGAGCCTAATAATAAACCGGGCAGGGACCATAGGCCTGTATAAAAGCCCATGGAATGCTCAAAATCGGACACACCCAACCATGCCAGATGCATACCGCGATGAAACTAGTGACTATAAAGCAGATTCAAATAATTTTATTTACAGCATATTAAGGCTTTCTTTTAGTCTTGAAGATCGTACAAGGGTACAAGCTCCAGCACAAGCTCTATGCAGGGGGATGGTAAATGTGCGCAGGCAATATTCTCACTGTTGAACCTTTAGTCCGAGATGGGATGTTTCTCTGAAAAAAAGGAAACATCAATGAAAGGTTAAGCATTTTTTTAAGAGACAGTGAGGAAAATTGACACTGATTGAAAGATGGAACCTACTATTTCTCTAACTTTCATGCCACATACCAATGAAACCTCATGGCATTACCCGGTACATTAGCGTTTACAATGCACATAGTACACAAAATAAAATCAAGCAAGCAGTAAACTAGTATGGTGCAGTGCCAAGTACTTACAGAAGTTTGAAAAAGGCAAAGAAATATTGAGAGGCATTTTGTTTTGAGTGGAGAAATTAAAACAGCTCATTCCTGTTTAACAACTTACTATTCCAATTGTAATAATAGGCATACAAGCATGCATGCATAAAGGCAATGAATGTAAAAAGCTGAAACTTAAAAAAAATTGTGGTTAAGCTCTGGTCAACCATAGCTCAATTGTGAAAGCAACAGCAGAAGTTTCTTTTACCTGCTGCATTATTCCCCCGCGTGCCTGAGTGTCGTAGGGGTAACGAGAATGCAAACTGTTCTGGCAGGCAGGAATGACTCGAGTTGGCAGCTCCTGCCTGTGGCATAGGGGTAACGAGAATTCAGACGTCATGGCAGGCTAATGTTTTCATGAGGGACCCCGGACATGGACACGGCACACAGCGACGAGGGTTTTGACCTGGCGTAGTATTTCTTTCGCAATAAAAGCAGGCTACAATTTGGGGCTTGCCATCACAGGGCTTATAAGACAAGAGCGTAAATTGTGCTGTGTGTGTACCTCCTCTCTCTTATAAAGCAGTGCCTGCCAGACAGTATGAAATAAGGAAAACTGAAAAAGGCACAAAACATGTCTGTGGTTTAGCTCTGGTTAAACCGATGGCTTGCCAAAGCAAAAGCTTGGTTGTACTTTGCTCGCACTTGGCCGTAGCTTGCTTAGCTTTTGCTTTAGAATTTAATTGCTACGAAGCAGTAAAACTAGATTCAGATGTAGAATCTTCGTTGGTAATTTCCATGGCATGACTTCTTCCCTAACCCACGTATAAAGCTCTGCTTTAACCAAGCCGTATGAACGTGCCTTAGTGGCCTAAAGGGGTAACATGAATGCCAAGGTCCTGGCAGGCTGATTCTGACAACCGTCCGGTGTGAAACGAGACCCAAGTTGGCAGCTCCTGCCAGAGGACCAGGGACACGGCACACAGCGACGAGTGGTTAGACCTGGCGCATATTGCTTTCACAATAAAACTAACATATGATTTGCGGTCTAGGGTGGTAAGGCTGAATGCTTTCAAAATGGCAGTTTTACTATGTAGCAGGTCGTAAGCAAAATGTTGTATTCAGAAACTGATACTGCCTTTCAGAAGCAGTTTGCAACCCTGTGAAAGGCAAATATGACCTGAGCCATTTAGGATCCTATGCACTATAATAGAAAATTACACTCCTACATGCCCCCCCCCCTCATTAGTGGAGTTAACAGTAGGAGCACACGTATCTGTTATAGTGCACGGAAGTAAGAGGTGCCAGGATTTGGCCATGTCGCCGTGCTATTGGTTATGTTGCAAACAGCTTCGAGAGGGAGGGCAGAAATTAGTGGAACATAAAGGAACCCTTTGCACTGCACACTGTTCATGTATCCAGATGTCAGGCAGGTGTGCAAGGACTGCAACATCCTATGGATCACACATTTCATCAATGGCTGCCAGAAAGATTAGTACAGTTACAGACATGAAGAAAGACAACAGTCACTAAACCCAAGGAAAGAATAAGAGAGTATTTATACTTTCTAGTGTGCAGTGTTGATCAATGGGGAAAGAATATTAAATATTTATGGTTGAAACTTGATTGAGTAGAAAGCAAAACAAAAATATACAGCCACATGCTGCCAGTAGGATCCAAACCCACAACCTCATAATGCCCATTCCTCATGTAATGCCCCATACCAGGGGCCTTTGAGGTATCAAATAAATAATGTTTAGCATATGTAGCTGGAAGAGCAAGCGTATATATTTTCCACAATTCATAACCCATAAGCAGCAGAAGATTATTTCTTGAAGTGCAATATAGCTTTGCTTTATGGGGTTTAACATTCCAAGGCGACTCGGGCTATGAGAGATGCCATAGTGGAAGTCTCCGAGAATTTCGACCTCTTGGGGCTCTTTAACATGCACTAACATAGCACACCACACAGGCACCTTGATTTTTGCCTCCATAGAAAAGCAACCACCGTAGTCGAAATTTGATCTCACATACTTAGGTACCGTAGTCCAGTGCCCTAACCCCTGCACCGCTGCGGCAAGACTGAAATACAATGTATTTGTTTTCCAAACACAATGCAAACACATACCTTAGCGTAAAACATCTTTGCATTATGCAACATAGACACTATAGATATGAGCACTCGGAAAGTCTATTTCTTGCCACACAGTTGCAAGTTATTTGTGACTCAGTGCCTCGACAGTAGCTACACTGCACTTAGCTGGACATTCCCCTGACTGCATACTGCAGAAAGTAAAAACAAAGTGCCGATTATATGAGCAGAAGATCCTGGATTACAGTTCAAACTTAACTACACTCTGCTGCTTGCTGGCACAGGTCAGTCACCTCCACAGCACATGCTAAAGGTATGAAGTGAGAGAAAGCAATTTAAGTAACACACACATGCAGCATACTAGCAGATGTCATTATGCAGCAAAACATGATCTTTGTCAGAATTACTCGGTATGAAAGGTTCAATGATGAATAACAGATGGTGTGGCTCATTGGTGCACAATACTTAGAGGACAAGCTGTTGGGTTTGTTGGTTTTCCATCAGTTTCAGCAGCGCATAACAGGACGAGGTCAGAGCATGGAGAAACACATAGAACAAAAAGCACTGAACCAGACTTGAAAGAAAATAAAAAAAAGGTATATAAAATGAGGGCACGTAAAAAGTGTCAATGAAATCAAGGATAAAATCAGATAAAACCACAGATGAATGCATCTGTTCTTGACAGGAAAACCAGCTGTGCTGGTGTATTCATCCTTGAGCTTCACGATCATGACTGCTTCTATTATTTTGCGTGTCAGTTTATTAAGGAATTTGTTCAGAATGGTGTTTGTTCAAAAACTGGGGAACATTTTCCATTGCTGTCACATTTGTGACAGTGTACTGGAAGGATGATGAAACTTTAATTATACATTGCAGCACTTTATATGTATTATATAGTACGAGTGCTTCTCTTTCTCGTATCTATCAATAAAAACTAATGAAGCACAGCAATGACATTAAACGTTCACTGTCCAGAAATATGCAGTGAATAGTTGTAAATGTGACAGCAATGCAAAATGTTAACCTGTTTTTGAACTAACGACCCTTTTGAAAAAGCGCCAAGAAAAAGCTCACACATGAAATAATGGAAGCCACCATAAACGCAAACCTCAAGGATGAATGTGTGAGCACAGCCTTCGTTTTCCGGTCACGCAAGGAGGTTCCTTTCATCGCTGGTTTTACCCGATTTTATCCTTGGTTTCCTTTGCACCCTTTACATGTCCTCACTTTATTTTTTTTAATAGTCTGGTTCAGAGCTTGTTTGTCCTGTATATTCCTCAGTGCTCCTTCCTCGTTTTCCTACGCTCTGCTGAAAGTGATTATACACAAGAACAGCAGCCAACGGCGACAGCACAAAGAGAGAAATAACACAAGTGCATGCTACCAATTGTTATGAAAACAAGCCAAACATGTTCCTTTCCACCCAAGCACATGACACACTGAAATGTAGTAAAATATTTCTATCACTCGTGCGTACCATTATAATCAACAATGACCATTTTTACCTTTCTGAAAATAAAAAGATACCAGATATCTTAGCCAAAGCAGTGTCAACCCAAAGAAACAACACCAAACACAACGAAAGCACTGTGACACATTGAGACCAGAAGCAGTCTCGAGGCACACACACCTAAACGCAAAGCAAAACAAAGCTGCCACACGACCCTCGCAACATGACACTAAAATGCTTCAAGATATTTTATTTCTGTGCATAGCTAGTGAAGTGTCGCTAACACATCTGCTGCCTTTATTTTTGATTTATATAAAAGGCGCTAAAATTTAATGCGCCACTTCATGAGTGCTGGCTGGACACTGCTTTGGCTTATTCGGTATATGTTTAATTCTTGGAAAAGAAAAAAATCATTGTTCATCACCCTTATGCATGGGTGATAGAAGAGTTTTGTGAGATAGCGATGTGTCATCTGCTTAGGTGTGAAGGAAGTAGTTTGTCTCCTTGTTTTCATAATAATAGCCATTAGTATGTGCTTGCAGGTTCTCTCTTTGTGCTACAGTTGTTGCGCCATTGTTTATATGTTCAATGACAAATCATACAGCAGGGCACAGACAGCATACCTGAAAAACTAGTGTTCCAAAAGAGTAAGGAAAAGTGGTCTGCTCACAGTCCAGAGAGCTTTAAATATAATGGTGCTGTAAAGCCCTCCTATCTGGCTCAGAGGTGCAGCGGTGGCGTAGCGGTAGAACATCCTCCTCGCATCATATAGGACCGGGGTTCAAATCCCGGTGCGCAATTCTCCATCGGGTGAAAAAAAAAGTCCGCGTGTCGATGGAATTGCATAAACAGGTTTGGGGTGCGACCTGATGCCGGTGAACACCTCCGGCATCGCACTCCCTCACCAGAACAGGAGTTGGCCACCCTGGTGCAGTAATTGGCCGCAACCTCTTTGATAAGCTCCATAAAACCCCGGCCCTCAGTCACCAGCGGCTGCGGAACAACTGACCACGGCGGCGGTCAGACCTGTGACACAGCAGGGGGTGCTAAGAATGCCTGGCTCCGCTGGACAGGCCGCCATTGGAAACTGACCCTGGCAACGTTTAATGCTAGAACCCTAGCTAGTGAAGCTAGTTTAGCAGTGCTGTTAGAGGAACTAGAGGGCATGAAATGGAATGTCATAGGGCTTAGGTTAGGAGGCCGAATGAGGCATATACTGTACTGAAGGATGGGCATGTACTGTGTTATCGAGGCTTACCAGAGAGGCGACAACTAGGAGTAGGTTTCCTTGTCAATAAGTATATAGCGGGTAATATAGATGAATTCTATAGTATTAATGAGAGGGTTGCAGGCATCGTAATTAGGCTTAATAAGCGGTAAAAACTGAAGGTAGTACAGGCCTATGCACCTACATGTAGTTATGATGACCAGGCAGTTGAAAGCTTCTATGAAGATGTAGTATCGGCAATGCGAAAAGTAAAGACGCAGTATACTGTACTAATGGGCGATTTCAATGCCAAGGTAGGGAAAAAGCAGGCAGGAGACAAGGCAGTAGGTGACTATGGCATTGGTTCTAGGAACAGCAGGGGGGAGTTACTAGTTGAGTTTGCGGAGCTCAATCACTTACGAATCATGAATACCTTCTTCAGCAAACGGAAGAGCCGGAAATGGACATGTAAATGTCCTAACGGAGAGACTAAAAATGAAATCGACTTCATAATGTGTTCAACCCCCGCCATTATGCAAGACGTAGAGGTAATCGGGAAAGTGCGATGCAGTGACCACAGGATGGTGAGGTCCCGAATTAGCCTAAATCTGAAGAAGGAACGCAACAGATTAGTAAGAAAGAAACCCATCAACAAATTAGCGGTGAGGGGGAGGGCAGAAGAGTTCAGGATCTCGCTACAGAATCGGTATTCAGCTCTAACTGAGGATGGCGACATTACCCTAGAGGCAAGGAACAATAATTTCAGAGATATCATTACTGAGTGCGTGGTAGAAGTAGGCTGTAGGATAGTTAGAGAGGATACCGGTAAGCTGTCTAAGGAGACGAAAGATTTGATTAAGAAACGCCAGAGTATGAAAGCTGCCAATCCAACAGACCAGATCGAATTGGCCGAGATATCAAAGCTAATCAATAAGCGCAAGGTGGCCAATATAAGGAAGTAGAACATGGAGAAAATTGAGCATGCTGTAAACAACGGGGGAAGCCTTAAAGCGGTAAAGAAGAAATTGGGCATAGGCAAAAACCAGATGTATGCGATAAGGGACAAGGCGGGCAACGTCATCACTAATATGGACAAGATAGTCAAAGTAGCCGAGGAGTTCTATACAGATCTCTACAGTAGCCAAAGTAGTAAGGACCGTAATGAGATTGGCGGTAGGGAAAAACAGTCAGACGTTCCACCAGTGATGAAGGACGAGGTCAAGAAAGCACTAGAAACTATGAAAAGGGGGAAATCAGCTGGAGAGGATCAGATAACTACGGGGGGGATATCGTGCTAGAAAAACTGACCACCCTGTATACGCAGTGCCTGATGTCATCGACGGTACCAGAACCATGGAAGAATGGAAAAATTATCCTCATTCACAAGAAAGGGGACTCTAAGGACCTTAAAAATTACAGACCAATCAGCTTACTGTCTGTTACGTATAAGGTATTTACTAAGGTAATCGCTAATAGAATCAGGACAACCTTAGACTGCAATCAAGCAAAGGATCAAGCAGGGTTTCGGAAACGGTACTCTACTATCGATCATATCCATACCATCAATCAGGTGATAGAAAAATGCTCGGAATATAACCAGCCCTTATACATCATTCATTGTATACGAAAAAGCATTTGACTCAGGTGAAACCTCGGCGGTGATGCAGGCATTGCGAAATCAGGGGGTAGACGAGCCGTACATTAAAGTGCTGGAAGATATATATAGTGGCTGCACAGAAACCATAGTTCTGCATAAAGAAAGTAACAAAATTCCCATAAAGAAAGGTGTTAGGCAAGGAGACACAATCTCCCCAGTACTATTCACAGCTTGTTTAGAGGAAGTATTCAGAGACTTGGAATGGGAGCAGTTAGGAATTAGGGTAGATGGAGAATACCTCAGTAATCTGCGATTTGCTGATGAGATTGCCTTGCTAAGCAACTCGGGGGATGAACTGCAAATAATGATTAGTGACCTAGACAGGAAAAGTAGAAAGGTAGGCTTGAAAATCAATATGCAGAAGACTAAGGTAATGTTCAACAGCCTCGGGAAGGAACAGCAGTTTACATTAGGTAGCGAAATACTGGTAGTAGGCGAATATCTCTACTTAGGACAGGTAGTAACCGCAGATCCGGACCACGAAAAGGAAATAACAAGAAGAATAAGATTGGGATGGAGCGCATTTGGCAAGCACTCGCAGATTATGACTAGCAGCTTACCGGTATCGCTCAAGAGGAAAGTATACAACAGTTGCATCTTGCCTGTACTCACCTATGGGGCTGAAACGTGGAGGCTAACCAAGAGAGTTCTACTTAAGTTGAGGACAACCCAGAGGGATATGGAACGAAAAATGGTAGGGGTAACATTAAGAGATAGAAAGCGTGCAGAGTGAATCAGAGAAATAAATCAAGTTACCGACATTGTAGTGGAAATTAAGAAGAAGAAATGGACATGGGCAGGACATGTAGTGCGAAGAGAGGATAACCGATGGTCGCTGAGGGTAACAAACTGGATTCCAAGGAAGGAAAGCGTAGCAGGGGGCGGCAGAAAGTTACGTGGGCGGATGAGATAGAGAAGTTCGCAGGGGTCAAGTGGATGCAGCTTGCACAAAACCGGGTTAGGTGGAGAAATATGGGAGAGGCCTTCGCCCTGCAGTGGGTATAATCAGGCTGATGATGATGATGATAATCTGGCTCAGCATTGAGCCCTATGGGCTGTAGCATGTTCGTAAGTCTGCACCAATGTATGGCGTAATCTCAATATGATATACGCACGAAGATAAGGATCTAAGTGGAGAATATGAGTGAAGCCAGCAAAACTAACAGAACCTTTAAACTTTCCGGTACAATTCTACTTCACAGTGCAATATGCTGTGCAGTACATGTTTAGTCACTCTGCAAGCCAAAAAAAACGAGTCAATATCATGCGAAGATAACATTTTCATTGCATTTTCAGCCTACCTATTCTCTCCATGGCGTAGCTATAGTATTATTTTGGCACCAATCCACTACGCGAGCAGGACATATCTACAAAAAAACAACAATCAGAAATAAAAAGATAACAGTCGCGCATCACTGCAAAGCCCTAGTCGTTTTGACATGCTTTAGGCACGTACCGTTTAATCACAACTACGAATATACATATAATTCACGATTCACACCTAAGGACAAATATTTTCCCAACTACGGAATTTTTATGAGATTTCTGTTGTCGCCGTGCGGCTGTGCATGGGTACGGGTGGACGTAATAATTGCTCCCTCATTGCAAAACTCCACATTGCCTTGAGGGTTTCTCTAAAACATTGCCAAACGCTCATAATAAGAAACACAAAAAGAGGAGTCAGGCGCGAGACACTTGTTTCCGGAGCTTTGTTCCACGGTATGTCTTGTGGCAGGCATCATCTTACGCTTGTAACCCCTCCATGCTTGTAACTTCACGCCAGAGCGAACAAAGTGCGCAGTAGGTTGCAACTGTGTTACAGCACTTCATCCATCCAGCAATAACATCCGAAAAGTAATGTTCACGCTCTGTTACTTACATTCGGGAGTGACCAGCCGCTCCTTACATCCAAAGCAACAAAGCACTAGTGTCTCGGCGAAGTCATTTGCAGAAGGACACTTTGGCTCTTTACGAAAGCTTCAGTGCCAAAAGAAGGTCTCGACTAGCGCATAAGTAGCAGATCACTTTTGTAGCACAGCTGAATAACCGCGCAATAAACAAACAACACAAAATGAGCTCGAAAAATGAAATTCCAAAGCACCACGCAATGACAAAATCTACCACTCCCGAGACAAATGGCGCCAAAACCTGTCTGCCGGATTGAATTGGATATACTTTGAGGTGGGCTCCTATGCAGTGCCAGCTGTGCTGCCTGGCAGGAGTTTCGTTTTCACCGAACGAAGACTGCATGCCTCGGCACGTAAGAGTGCCGGAGAAAAAAAACGCCATTATCAGATCAAATGCTATAGTCATATGAATGATTTAGATGAGCTTATTTTATATCAGCGGCATATTCAAGTGGTAGTATTCAGTTAGTTCGAGCAATCAGTTCATCAATAATAGGAAGGGGATCAGAGGAAATTTCCTCATCTGCGCAACAAAATCTCTTGTTCAAATGTTTTGTGTGAGGACAATTAAAATGTGTATGTCAGCCAGAAATTCAGGGCCATAGACGTACATTCAAGGGTACCTTTCGGACGTTCACGTGCGGACATCCGCTCGCCATCCAATGATGGATGTCCCTCGGACATACACCGAATCTCCAATGCAGATATCCAAATTTGGACGTCCGCAAGGAAGCCTTACGAATGTCCTCTAATGGCAATGGAGATTCGGATCTTAATCGGACGTACCACAGATATCCGTGGTTTACTGGGCGTTTCTCATGTGGCAAATCATGCATCTTGAGGAGGCCTTATTTGATTACAATGTAAAAGTCGGCTTTTTCCGAAATTTATACAATGCTTTGCCGAAAACGCTGGAAGCTCATCGGAATTGGCTCAGCACCTTGCGTTTCTGTGGGGCCTTCCTGGGTCATTTTGGAGCACCAGAAGTGCAGCTTTCGCGCATCTTGTGAGGTTTTATTGAAAGGCGTTTTATACAACTGATTAAATTCGGAATTCCTCCCTTTGTTTGCTGGGCATGTAGAAAGGAAAAACTAGGAGGGAGCATGACGTCACGCGGCCAACCTTCGCAAGCCAAGTGCCGATGAAGCCGCTCCCTCCCCCGTTTTTTCGCTCTCCTAGTTAGACCCTATGTTTTGATGTCGGTGTGTTGTAGTGTGCGCTTCTGCCATGGCGCGGGCGCGCGGCTGACTGCTGTGTGGGCTGCTGGGTGCTGTGCGCGCGGCGGACCCCGCGCTACCCGCGCGGCGCTGATTCGTGCATTAGTAGATATCACCGCACGCTATTACCTGGGCCGGCTTGCACGATAAAGTCCGAGCTAAGTCCAGACTTAAATGGTGTCTTTAGAAAGACCAAGCTTATTTAAGACGGTTCGTGTTCCGAACGTCGAACGCTTCGGGTTCATGTTCACCAGAGTGGCTTCTCAGAACGGCCTCAGCAACCACTTGGGGCATTTTTCCTCGTAACACAATCTTAAGCCGCAAAAAGCAATGGCACGGATTTTACACAACGCAAAATTGACGGAATGTGTACATCTTACAGCAGGGACAGTGCCAGCGCATCCCTGTATTTCCCTAATTTCTCTACTTAGACACCTGGCGTCCTTGTGTCTTGAACAAGACAGCACTAGAGTCGTAATCATACAAGCGACTTATTCAAGTCAGGACTGAAGCCCAGTCTTGACTCCAGTCTTAAGCGGCCATGCTAGTGGCCTATTCTTTAGACTCCAGTTAAGTCTGGACTTAGCTAAGACAGTCTTAAGATTGTTTTGTGCAAGCGGGCCCTGGTCTAATACGTAGGGGCCGACTCGCTCCCTTTTATTTTTCATGACTAGGCTTCACTGATATTGCCGCGCCCTCCCTCCCATTTTTTCCTTCCTCCATGTTGCTGCGCGTGCTACCATTACCTGTTATATGCAGGGTGCCCTTCCTGACGCAATTATTAATCAGCGGTATCGCAATACAGGCAAGAATAGCAGGCTTTTCAAAT
Source organism: Amblyomma maculatum (assembly GCF_055883805.1). Classification (NCBI taxonomy): domain Eukaryota; kingdom Metazoa; phylum Arthropoda; class Arachnida; order Ixodida; family Ixodidae; genus Amblyomma; species Amblyomma maculatum. Next base: position 301,319,347 of record NC_139344.1, on the reverse strand, counting down.
AATATCCAGTTGTTAACTTTGTAACTAATAATGCGGTGCGACATGTGTAAGCGCTTCTAGCGTTGCTGCTGCTCGGTTTCGCTTTCGCCAATATTCGTCGCGTACGGCGCCGACACGAATGGGATTTCCAAATTCCAAAAACTGATACAGATATTACTTAGGCTACCAGCCTATCAAAATATTGAGCCGAACAGTAATAGTTAGAAGTGAACTATTTTCTACTTCTCTGCTAGTTAGTACTCTTGGCCGTACTGTAATGCACTATACTGCAAACAGTGCTAAGTCGAAATTCTTGTTAATGAAAAGGCCTCTTTTTAAAAATACGGACAGTACTAGATAAAACAGGCATTGACGACGAGAAACCATCGGCAACAGAGAAGCGCCTAGATGGAGGCAGTCACAAGTTTGTTGCCGAAAGCAGTACGGAACGCTGCTGGCACACTGTGTGCATTGCTTTGGAATTATGATTATAGCATATATAAAATTTTGCGTGCCGAACCGTCAAACGCCTTGGATCGTTGTTATACGGCTGCGCTCGATTACAGGTATTGCGTGTTGTCGAAAAAAAGCGAAAGGATACGCAAGCAGCCGACATCGTTGCGTGCTCAAGAAAGCATCGGGGAATGCTACTACTGTGATGTTTCACGTGAAAGTGCTAGGTGAGCCAACTAGAGCGTCTCCTCATTCCATTCGGTAGAGTGAGGACTGGCCGGTAACTTTTGCTCTGCGGTGGATCGAAGCAGGCCGAGTAGATTTGAGAAACTCATAATATGGATAGCAAACGGTGGTTTAAGTTTGAAACGGGGAAGAGTAAATTTCATCCAGACTGCATGGAAGAGCCCACTTGTCGCCACGTGACCGTTCAGTCCACGCTGCGCAGCGAAATGGGCAGCATCTAGTCAAGTCTCACTTCACAAACAACCGTGACTTAGTAGGAATTAAATGCACTGAAGCCTTCACACGCGACCGATCTTGACGACCGCACGCTGTCGCCCTCTCTTACAGAGAATAAAAACTACGTGGGCGCGTAAGCGACAGGACCAGTCCGGACAGCGCTTCGCTAAGAATTCAGGGGCCAGGTGCGGAACAGGTTCTCGGGTAATTACCTTGGGCAGACAGTAGCTGATTAAAAGGGCCTCAGGCGAGTTGGTGACCTCTCCCACGGCCGCCGCACACTTTCGCTTCCGCCTGCCGAAGGCTGTTCCCCTCACGGCAACTTGCAGTCGGCCTCAGCGGAAGAGGTCAACAAAAGCCCTGCCAAAACGGCTTGAACCAACCAAGGAGCCCGTCCGCAATGTAATGACGCATAGTGCACAATACAAGGCGCAGGAAGAGCTTTCTCGGTGGCCACCACCAAAACTTGCAATCAAAGACGACCCTGAAAGCGCATTGATCTTGGTATACAGTGAGGCTAGCCTAGCAACAATGTTCGGCAAACGAATCAAACGGAATATCAGGGCAGTGTTTTGTATACTATACGCTATCGTGGTTATGCAACTATAGCCTATCAGCGCTAATTTTGGAGCGAGATTCATTAAGAGGTGCAAAATAAAAGTGACACAGGCCTACATGCAGCCATGATGACCAGGTAGTCGAGAGCTTTTTTCAAGTCACGCACTGTAAAGATGGAAAACTTAAACGACAAGATAGACAGAAAACAGACTGTTGAACGGCTCTAGAAATATAAGGGAAGTGTTCTTAGAGATATAGCACATAGCATAGTTGACCTATTTACCGAAAATCGAACTTGACGATTAGCCCTGCAAAAAGTCCAACACGTTATCTGGTTGCCGTCTGCAATTTCGCAGTTACCGTAGCGAAAAAATGATGATGATACGAAATAAATAGGCACATATTGCGAAAAGGTGTTGCATGCTCGTCAAAACTGCAGACACGCGCGCATTCAAAGTTTTTTTTCTTTTTTCATAGAATAGATGTTAATTGTCCTCATAGGGTACCCAAGCTCAAGTTTTGGCAAGGGCGAAGCGGTGTTACTGGGAATACCTGGTGCCGCCGGCGCAGCCTCTTTGACACTGGAGGCGCGCGCACACGAGCTGTTCTGTCCAGCTGGGGCACTTGAGTGCCATTTAGTCCGAGCGGAGAGTAGGAGGGGAGCGGTGCCTGGCACGCGCTCTCTCTCAATGGACGCCTTTGTACAAAAAGATAAGAAGATTTGATTCGCTATGTAGCCGTTCAAGAATGCTTGTCTCCTTGCCAGCTATATATGAAACGTCAGATGAGAGGTGAACAGGCCGACGGTTCCTTCAGGCAGAAGCTGCCCAATTAATTAAATATGAACTGTTGCTCAGCGGAAAGCATTTCTCGCGAGTTCAGAATTGACGCTTTGATTTTATCGAAGCACTGCATTTATAGCATGAATGTTTTGCCACTCGCGGGCGAAGAGGTCGAAACTTCGGAGCAAAAGCGCGAAATGACAAAGGACCAAGAGCGAGTAGACACACGCAGCGCCGTGTGTGTCTACTCGCTCTTGTCCTTTGTTGTTGTTTTCACGCTATTACTCCGAATTATGAACCAACAAGCCCAATTGGCTATTGCCCCACTGGTGCATGACTTTACTTCGTAATACTTTAAATGAAGACCACCGCAGCTTCGTTTTCAAATGAGCGTAAGTTCCAGCTTTGCAAGCGCATCTTTCGCCTAGAAAAAAAAAACTGACTCTTATTGGATGCCCATGCCTGCCATGAATAAGCAAATGTCAGCTTGCATTGGCTTTTATCGCTCTCTTCAAGAGCTTCCCAAACTTCCCCAGCAAATGCTAACCCTTTCCAATCCGCAGGGATTCAAAGAAACATAAAACACTAAAACTTGATATAAATTTTCTTAGCATCGCATGAGTTTGCGCACTAGCTCAAAACGCGTGTGTGTCGCATACAGTGGTTTGGCCCCATCGGCACCGAACAGTGCGTTTTCACAACCAGATGTGCGCCAGTATAGCCCATATTCTCATAAAAGTCCAAACAAGGCGTGAAAACTGAAATAAATGAGACAAGCTTTCTCAGAGCATCTCAGCATAGCTTCGAATCTAGCCTACTTTTCCAGAGTTTACGCGTTTCACTGCCTCATGCACAATTCAGTGGGGAATATTTCAATGAATGCAGAACGCGTTTCTATAACCTACTTCATATTTAAAATAGTTTAAGGCGCAAAAAGCAGACAAACACAAAGGTAAGTGACGGGACGAAGCGCCATCCCGTCGTCGAAGCGCTTTGTCCCGTCACTTATCTTTGTGTTTTTCTGTTTTTTGTGCCTTAAACTATTTTAAATATGAACCGAAACCAACTAGCCCAGCATCAAGTGCTTTTAGTCTATTACCTACCTAGGCTTTTCAGTTGATAGATACCACTCCCACAGAAAAATGTTTCCAGTATGCTTTTAACTTTCATCCCGAAAAGACAACGTTTACTTATACAAGGATGCCATGTGAAAAGAAATAAAGCATGATCTTCATATTCGACAGCGCAGAACATCAATCGAGTGCGCCACTGAGTGCTTCGATTCGTAGTGCACATAGAGCATTCCCTATTTTGAGCATATTGCTACGAAGATGACGAAGCGGGCAGTGGCGCGGGGCGGAGCGCTCGCGCCAGGCCCGCTGGTCATTAAAGCATATTTCATCGTCATGTCATCACGTCGCTCTGTTTCTGTTATGTCACCGTGTTCCATCGCTTGTCATGCCACCACGTAACATTTGGTTGGAGGTGCGGTTCATCCCCATCCTCGCCTTGCACCGTCGAAGCCAACCGTACGCCGGGTCCATCTGCCGAAAGCCCGTGGAGATCGCCGCCCAGCTCTGCCCCAGCCCTTTTTGCTCTGACCTGACCAGCCGCTGTCCTCGGCCTCGTCCCCAGCCCTAACCACAACACACGACGACCAGGAAGAGCTCAAAGCCGACCCTACCGACCCCACGACGAAGCGACCTCACGACCACTCGAGCGAAGACAGCACCCCCGCCCAAGCCATTCGGCGTGTCCATGAGCCTTGGCCTTCGGCAAACGGTGAAGATTAGACTTGACGCTCCGGTGCAAGCATTCATCCCATCTTCGCATTTATTGTGGTGTCCAGCGTTTCATGTCCTAATCCTGTGTCTGTGTTCATCGTCACTTCATGCAATGGATTTCTAGCAATCGATTGGGACGATCGCTCGGTGGCCTCGGGTAGTGCTACGAAGATGACGAAGCGGGCAGTGGCGCGGGGCGGAGCGCTCGCGCCAGGCCCGCTGGCCATTAAAGCATGTTTCATCGTCATGTCATCACGTCGCTCTGTTTCTGTTTGTCGTCGTGTTCCATCGCTTGTCATGCCACCACGTAACAATATAGTAAAAATAAAATTTTTCGATGCAGGAGAAAAGAAAAGCAAGGACTCGTGTGCTGTGCGAAGTCAATGCAGGTTAAAAAACCCCAGGTGGTCGAAATTCCTGGAGCCCTTCATCATGCCGTTTCTCATATCCTGAGTCGCTTTGGAACTCTAAGGCCCATAAATCAAAATAAACCAACCAAACCTAATCCAACCCAGCCAGCCAGCCAGTCAACCAACAAAAAATTAGGGGACAATTAAGGGTATGACGCGATAGCGTTTCACACAAACGGAGGGCGTTTTACAATTTTTTTAGTTTGTTTATTTTACATTTAGGGTTAATTTTATACACCGATACTTAGCATCGGCAAACACTGGCTTTCGATTCTGAGAAGATTGACACCTTTGAATGCATTTTTTATTTTTTATTACTTGAATTAATTATATCAGACACACATTTTCACATTTGCATTACATTTTAAATTAGCACCACGAAGCATTGGCTTTTCATTCTTAGCACTGTGACACCTTTGAACCCCCTTTTTCATTTTTTGTATCTCTTTTATTCCTCTCATTAATTAATTAATTATATTGATTTCATAAACTCTGCATCGCCTTTCAAACAATTACCAATCACTAGAACTCTTGTATCATTGTGTACAATGATACAATTTTTTTAGGGAGCCCTCGATTAAATATTTTCGACATGCAGTGCGGCTAATACTACTACTACGTCGGAGGCTTTCCGAGCGAACGAGCTGTATAAGCTAACGTTTAAAATGGGTAACATAATTAACGCGGCGTTTTCAATGTGATCATTGACTTCCGAAGCTCACATCGAGTCTAGTTTCGTGATTATCGTTTCAACGCCATCATCTGCACCTCGACGATCCATCCTATCTGCACGTTACTTTTGTCACCAGCGGGCGGCTTTCGCTTACTCAAGAAGCAGAACACATGCGAAAAAAAGGATAAACATAGAAGGGAAGAATGCCGCAGGAAAAGTGCGACGTGTACCTGTATATATCGTGTTTTGTTTGCTGCTTGTCGTTTGCACGCTACCATCATGGCTTTGACCATCGTTCCCATCTGCATTCTTTTCGATTAACAATGGGTGCCTTTCGCTTACTCAGGAGAGAGTAGAACACATTTGAAAAAAGTTAAACATGGAAGGGAACAATACCGCAGGATAAGGGCGGCATAGTACCTATCTCGTGCTTTGCTGCTTGTCGTTTCGACGCGATCACCTGCACCTTGACCATCACTCCCATCTGCACATTTTTTCAACCAGCAACGGGCGCCTTTTAATTTCTCAAGAAGCAGTAGAACACCCCCCCCCCCCCCAAAAAAAAAAAGGAAAAATTCGGAAGGGAATAAGGCTGTTGCAAAGGCGCGATATGGTACCTGTCTCGTGCTTTCTTTGCTGCTATTCGTTTGAACGCGACCATCAGCACCTTGACAATCAATCCTAGCGGCACGTTCTTTTCAACCAACCGTGGGCGCCTTTTGCTTACTCAGGAAGCAGAACACATCCTAAATAATGATAAACATGGAAGGGAACAATGCCGCAGGATAAGCGCCACATGTGCCTGTTTATGCTTCCTTTTCTGCTTGTCATTTGAACACAACCATCGGCACCGTGGCCATTGATCCCATGTGCTCGATCTATTAATCATCAGTGAGCGCCTTTTAGGTTACTCAGGAAGCAGTAAAACGCATAAAAAAAAACAAAGATAAACACGGAAGGGAACAATGCCACAAGATATGTGCGATATGGTTCCAGTCTCGTGCGTTCTTTGCTGATTGTCGTTTGAACGCGACCATGTGCACCTTCACCGTTGATCGCATCTGGGCGACCTTTTTAACCAACAGTGACCGCTTTTTGCTTACGCAGTAAGCAGCAGAACACATACGAAAAAAAGATATTCCCGAAAGCGAGCACTGATGCACTATATGTGCGACATGGTTTCTTTCTCGTTCTTTCTTTGCTTCTTGTCGTTAGAACGCGATCATGTGCACCTTAGCCTCCACGTTTCAGCTTACGGGGCTGAAACGTGGAGGCTAACCAAGAGAGTTCTACTTGAGTTGAGGACAACCCAGAGGGCTATGGAACGAAAAATGGTAGGGGTAACATTAAGAGATAGGAAGCGTGCAGAGTGGGTCAGAGAAATAACTCAGGTACTGGCATTCTGGAGGAAATTAAGAAGAAGAAATGGGCATGGGCAGGACATATGTAGTGCGAAGAGAGGATACCCGATGGTCGTTTCGGGTAACAAACTGGATTCCAAGGGAAGGAAAGCGTAGCAGGGGGCGGCCGAAAATTAGTTGGGCGGATGAGGTTAAGAAGTTCGCGGGGGTCAAGTGGATGCAGCTAGCACAGAACCGGGTTAAGTGGAGAAATATGGGAGAGGCCTTCGCCTTGTAGTGGGCATCGTCAGGCTGATGATGATGATAATGATGATGATTATGATGATGTGCACCTTGACCACTGATCTAATCTGCAGAATCTTTTCAACCAACAGTCAGCGCTTTTTTTGCATAATCAGGAAGCAGTAAAACACATACGAAAAAAAAACACACACACGACAGGGAGCAATGATGCGTTACCATCCTTCTGCTTTCGTTGCTGCTTTTCGTTTGAACGCCACTATCTGCACCTTGACCATCGGTCCCAACTGCACGCTCTTTTCAACGAACAGTCAGCTCCTTTCGCTAACTCAGGAAGGAACAGAACATATCCGAAAAAAAAAGATAAACACGGGAAAGAGCAATGACGCAGGATAGGCGCGACAGGTTCCTGTTTCCGGCTTTTTTTTTTTTGCTGATTAACGTTTGAACGCGACCATCTGCATCTTGAGCATCGATCCCATCTGCTTTTACATTGCAATCAACAATGGTCGCCTTTCGCTTACTCAGGAAGCAGCAGAACACATCTGGATGAAATAAAGGTAAAAACGAATGGTAACAATGCCGCCAGATAGGGGCAAACTGGTTCCTGTTTCGAGCGTTTTTTGCTGATTGTCGTTTGAAGGCGTCCATCTGCAGCTTGAGCATTGATCTCTTCTGCTCTTACATTGCAACCAGGAGTGGGCGCCTTTCGCTAGCTTAGGAAGCAGCAGACCACATCTGGATGAAATAAAGGTAAACACGAAAGGAAACAGTGCCGCACGATAGGTGCAAACTGGTTCCGGTTTCGAACATTTTTTGCTGATTGTCGTTTGAAAGCGTCCATCTCCACCTTAATCATCGATCCTATCTCAACTAATATTACAACCAACAGTGGACGCCTTTCGCTAACTCAGGAAGCAGCAGAACACATCCGGATGAAATAAAAGTAAACAGGAAAGGAAGCAATGCCGCAAAGGTGCAAACTGGCTCCTGTTTCGGGCGTTTTTTTTGCTGATTGTCATTTGAAAGCGTCCATCTGCACCTTGAGCATCGACCTCATCTGCACTAACATTGCAACCAACGGTGGGAGCCTTTCGCTAACTCAGGAAGCAGCAGAACACATCCGGATGAAATAAAAGTAAACAGGAAAGGAAACAATGCCGCAAAGGTGCAAACTGGCTCCTGTTTCGGGCGTTTTTTTTGCTGATTGTCATTTGAAAGCGTCCATCTGCACCTTGAGCATTGACCTAATCTGCACTAACATTGCAACCAACGGTGGGAGCCTTTCGCTAACTCAGGAAGCAGCAGAACACATCCGGATGAAATAAAAGTAAACAGGAAAGGAAACAATGCCGCAAAGGTGCAAACTGGCTCCTGTTTCGGGCGTTTTTTTTTGCTGATTGTCATTTGAAAGCGTCCATCTGCAACTTGAGCATCGACCTCATCTGCAATAACATTGAAACCAACAGTGGGCGCCTTTCGCGAACTCAGGAAGTAGCAGAACATATCTGGACGAAATAAAGGTAAAAACGAATGGTAACAATGCCACCAGACAGGGGCAAACTGGTTCCTGTTTCGAGCGTTTTTTGCTGATTGTCGTTTGAAGGCGTCCATCTGCACCTTGAGCATTGATCTCTTCTGCTCTTACATTGCAACCAGGAGTGGGCGCCTTTCGCTAGCTTAGGAAGCAGCAGACCACATCTGGATGAAATAAAGGTAAACACGAAAGGAAACAGTGCCGCACGATAGGTGCAAACTGGTTCCGGTTTCGAACATTTTTTGCTGATTGTCGTTTGAAAGCGTCCATCTCCACCTTAATCATCGATCCTATCTCAACTAATATTACAACCAACAGTGGACGCCTTTCGCTAACTCAGGAAGCAGCAGAACACATCCGGATGAAATAAAAGTAAACAGGAAAGGAAACAATGCCGCAAAGGTGCAAACTGGCTCCTGTTTCGGGCGTTTTTTTTTGCTGATTGTCATTTGAAAGCGTCCATCTGCACCTTGAGCATCGACCTCATCTGCAATAACATTGAAACCAACAGTGGGCGCCTTTCGCGAACTCAGGAAGTAGCAGAACATATCTGGACGAAACAAAGGTAAAAACGAATGGTAACAATGCCTCCAGACAGGGGCAAACTGGTTCCTGTTTCGAGTGTTTTTTGCTGATTGCCGTTTGAAGGCGTCCATCTGCACCTTGAGCATTGATCTCTTCTGCTCTTACATTGCAACCAGGAGTAGGCGCCTTTCGCTAGCTTAGGAAGCAGCAGACCACATCTGGATGAAATAAAGGTAAACACGAAAGGAAACAGTGCCGCACGATAGGTGCAAACTGGTTCCGGTTTCGAACATTTTTTGCTGATTGTCGTTTGAAAGCGTCCATCTCCACCTTAATCATCGATCCTATCTCAACTAATATTACAACCAACAGTGGACGCCTTTCGCTAACTCAGGAAGCAGCAGAACACATCCGGATGAAATAAAAGTAAACAGGAAAGGAAACAATGCAGCAAAGGTGCAAACTGGCTCCTGTTTCGGGCGTTTTTTTTGCTGATTGTCATTTGAAAGCGTCCATCTGCACCTTGAGCATCGACCTCATCTTCACTAACATTGCAACCAACAGTGGGAGCCTTTCGCTAACTCAGGAAGCAGCAGAACACATCCGGATGAAATAAAAGTAAACAGGAAAGGAAACAATGCCGCAAAGGTGCAAACTGGCTCCTGTTTCGGGCGTTTTTTTTTTTGCTGATTGTCATTTGAAAGCGTCCATCTGCACCTTGAGCATCGACCTCATCTGCACTAACATTGCAACCAACGGTGGGAGCCTTTCGCTAACTCAGGAAGCAGCAGAACACATCCGGATGAAATAAAAGTAAACAGCTAGGAAAGGAAACAATGCCGCAAAGGTGCAAACTGGCTCCTGTTTCGGGCGTTTTTTTTTTGCTGATTGTCATTTGAAAGCGTCCATCTGCACCTTGAGCATCGACCTCATCTGCAATAACATTGAAACCAACAGTGGGCGCCTTTCGCGAACTCAGGAAGTAGCAGAACATATCTGGACGAAATAAAGGTAAAAACGAATGGTAACAATGCCTCCAGACAGGGGCAAACTGGTTCCTGTTTCGAGCGTTTTTTGCTGATTGTCGTTTGAGGGCGTCCATCTGCACCTTGAGCATTGATCTCTTCTGCTCTTACATTGCAACCAGGAGTGGGCGCCTTTCGCTAGCATAGGAAGCAGCAGACCACATCTGGATGAAATAAAGGTAAACACGAAAGGAAACAGTGCCGCACGATAGGTGCAAACTGGTTCCGGTTTCGAACATTTTTTGCTGATTGTCGTTTGAAAGCGTCCATCTCCACCTTAATCATCGATCCTATCTCAACTAATATTACAACCAACAGTGGACGCCTTTCGCTAACTCAGGAAGCAGCAGAACACATCCGGATGAAATAAAAGTAAACAGGAAAGGAAACAATGCCGCAAAGGTGCAAACTGGCTCCTGTTTCGTTCGTTTTTTTGCTGATTGTCATTTGAAAGCGTCCATCTGCACCTTGAGCATCGACCTCATCTGCACTAACATTTCAACCAACGGTGGGAGCCTTTCGCTAACTCAGGAAGCAGCAGAACACATCCGGATGAAATAAAAGTAAACAGGAAAGGAAACAATGCCGCAAAGGTGCAAACTGGCTCCTGTTTCGGGCGTTTTTTTTTTGCTGATTGTCATTTGAAAGCGTCCATCTGCACCTTGAGCATCGACCTCATCTGCACTAACATTGCAACCAACGGTGGGAGCCTTTCGCTAACTCAGGAAGCAGCAGAACTCTTCCGGATGAAATAAAGGTAAACAAGAAAGGAAACAATGCCGCAAGATAGGTGGAAACTGGCTCCTATTTGAGGCTTTTTTTTTGCTGATTGTCGTTTGAAAGCATCCATAAGCACCGTGAGCCTTCATCCAATCTGCACTAACATTGCAACCAACAGTGGGCGTCTTTTGCTAACCCTCGAAGCAGCACAACACATCCGGATGAATTGAAGGTTAACACGAAAAGAAACAATGCCGCAAAATTGGTGCAAAGTGGTTCCTGTTTTGGGCTTTTTTTGCTGATTGTCGTTTGAAAGCGACCATCTGTACTTTGAGCATCGATCCCGTCTGCACGTTCTTTTTAACCAACAGTGCGCGTCTTTTTCGTAATATGGAAATGGGTGAACAAACCCGATCAGAAATGTACACATACGGAAGGGAGCAATGCTCCATGAAAGGCGCGACATGATACGTGTCTCGTGCTTTGTTTGCTGCTTGTCGTTAGATTTGTTCGTTTGGTTGTGGGATTTAGCATGTCAAAGCAACTTAGGCTATGATAGAAGCCGTAGTGGAGGGCTCTGAAAGTTACGGCCTCCTGGGTCACTTTAACGGGAACTGACACCGCACAGCACACGGGCGCCTAGCTTTTCCCTCTATCGAAAAGCGTACGCCGGGGCCGAGATTTGATCCCGCGTACTCGGGCACAATAGTCGAGCGCCGTACCCACTGCACTACCACGGAGGGGTGCTTGTCGTTTTCGCGCTACCATCTTGACTATGACCATCATTACTACTGGCACATTGTTTTCAATCAACAATGAGCGCCTTTTGCTTGCTCAGGAAGCAGTAGAACACATCAGAAAAAAAAGATAAACATAGAAGGAAACAATGCGGCAGTATAGGGGCGACGTGGTACTATTCTCGTGCTTCCATAGCTGATTGCACGTTCTTTTCAACTAACACCGGGCGCCTTTTGCTTACTTTGGAAGCAGCAGAACACATCCGAAAAAATTTAAGCACGTCAGGAAACAATGCCGCAGGATAGGCGCGACATGGTACCCGTCTCGTGTTTTCTTTTCTGTGGTCGTTTGAACGCAAACATCTGCACCTTGACCATTGATCCCATCTGTACGATCTTCTTAACCAACAGTGAGCGCCTTTCCGTACTCAGGAAACCCTAGAACACATCGGAAAAATAAATAAGGAAGGAAGCAATGATGCAGGATAGGTGCGACATGGTACCTGCTCCAGCTTTCTTTGCTGATTGTCGTTTGAACGCGACCATCTGCACCTTGATCATCGATACAATCGGCACGTTTATTTGGTTTATGGGGTTTAACGTCCAAAAGCGACTAAGCCTATGAGAGACGCCGTAGTGGAGGACTCCGGAAATTTCGACGACCCGGCGTTCTTTAACGTGCACTGACATCACACAGCACACGGGCACGTTGCTTTTCGCCTCCACCGAAATGCGGCCGCCGAGGCCGGGATTCGATCCCGCGTCCTTGGGAACAGTAGTCGAGCGCCGTAACCACTGCGCCACCCCGGCGAGGTATGCGCGTTCTTTTCAGCCAACAGTGGGCGCCTTTTGAAGCTGTAGAACATATCCGAAAAAAAAATTAGTTCTGCTTTAGCTCTTGTTGAGCCCAGTTGAATTGCGAAAGGAATGGCTGAAGCTTATCTTGTCAGCAACATTTTTCCTCTATCACGCCCTATCAATGCAAGGTGCTACATTATTGGACACCCTTAAGCTCATCCTTTAAGGGTATAACGCGAGAGCGCAAGCTACCAGCCCACATATAAAGTCACGCTTCAACTAAGCCGTATGAACGTGCGTGCGTGTCATAGGGGTAACGAAAATGCAAACAATTCTGGCAGGCTGATTCTGATATCTCCCTAACATATGAAAGGACCTACCCGAGTTGACATCTCCTGCCCGTGGCATAGGGGTAACGTGAATTCATATGTCATGGCAGGCTGATTTTTTTTTATGAGGAGGCCGTAGCTACGCCTCTTCACGGCGTAGCTGCTGCCACCCGAGGTGTGGCTTTGGCTGTCGCAGTATTGCTTTCGCAATAAAAAAAGATAAAGATGGGAGCGTATAGGAAATTTCACTAGGTGCCCTCCAAGACGGCAATGCTAAAGAATATGATCTACTTATAGCGGACGTCGACTCGATGAGGTAAACTAAGAGAATGAACTGAAGTTTTACAGAAAAAAAAAACACTTTACAATATATACAGCAAGGTTGGGTTACACATGGATCTGTCTAGCTCAGACTTGTCGAAGATGACGAGTTAAGCCGTAGCACAGAACCCTTCTGAACCCTCTTCTAGGCCCTGGGGCTCAGTTGTAATGCCTCGGGGTCCAGCCCACATTTGGATAATGGCCAAATGCAGCAAGAATCACCCCATTTGGTTGTTTGCTGCTTACCACCCCCTCCTGACTTTTCTAGAGCTGTCAACTCTTTTTCGGGAGCTATTTTCAAGAAAGAACAACAAAAGCCAAAGCATACAAATGGCAGTGACCCCCGCGACCATATTAGCGTTCCGGATCCGGGTCTCAGCCCCACAACCTTAACTGGTAGGCAGGTCGCTCCCTTAAGGCCGGAATACATGGAGCGTTTTTGCCGCGTCAAACCGGCGTTTTACGCCCGACGGCGCCCACTCGACGCCCCGCGTCAGAAACAACGCGCGCCGACACCGATCTGGCCCTGCCAGATATTTGATGCGCGGGCGGCGCGGCGTCCTCTCGAACCGGAAACTACTGTCGACGCGAGCCAATAGGAGCGCGGAAAGCTGGCATTTCCGGTTTGAGCGGCCGCTGTCAACATGGCCGCCATGGCTGACGAGGTATGGGGCAGTTTGGCCGCAGAAATGTGATTATCGTAAAAATAAACGCTTAATCAAGCACGGAATGTCGCTTTTTTGTGAGTATACGACCTACTCTCGGATCGCTGTGTGTTTGTTTGCTCCCTGGAGTGAAATTTGTAAAAAATAAAAAAGAAAACCGTGCCGCTGGTATCCGAGCGGGCATTCTGAAGTATCTTCGTTCATTCGAGCGAGCCAAATCCTTGCGCACCTATGTACGCTTTCTACATTTAGCACAGTAGCATTAGAATGGGCACTTTCGGGATTTTACCACAAGGGACAGCGTCGCTTCTCTCACGTACCTCGCTCTGCGGTTATTTCCGCTCGCTGCTGCATTTGCTTTCGCATCGAGGGATCCGCGGCGGCGTTCGCGCCGCTTCGTCGTTCCATGTATCGCGAACTGGGCGTCGCGTCGGCGCGGCAGTTTTCGACGCGCGAAAATCGTGGAAAAAAACGCTGCATGTATTCCGGCCTTTACAGAGAGAGGGGACAAACAACCAAATACCTGACCCTTTCAACGCCTTCCTTCTTAACCCCGTGTCGCCTACGCGTTGGCACTGTGCACCTGGCCACCCCAACGCCAGGGTTAACAATACCAATTTGGCACTGTCGTTTCGCATACAAGATAACTGTCCTTCAGAGGCCTTCACCTTTGCTTTTGTTGCTGAAACAGCCCCATCCAAGCAGATGCATTTCCCGTTTACCATACGCGGACTTTGTTGTTACAACCTCGACGCACCCCCGTGGTTAGACACTATGAGCCTGCCATTCCAACAGCCTCTGTAGATGCTGTCCGCCTAGTACTGCGCGAATACCTCGATGTCGAAAAGCACCTTTGTCCTTTGTGCACACAAGGAATGTTGACACTTAACTGTGCACACCGCGTTTCCGCCTACCAGCACCTTCCGTTACACGCCCCTCCTAAGATTCAGGTAAGGGTTCCAAAGCCTTGCGTGTATAAACCGCAAAATAAGGAGATGTTTAGTCATAGAACATGCATGATGGTGTTGAGATCCCAGCATGCTGACTAGATCCGAGGCATCGTTGTAAACTTTTCACACGGTCACGCAAAAAAAAGAACATCAACCCGCATACACCCGCACACACACACAGGACCAGCAGTACATAACTCAAATCCCAGCGACACATTATGAATGGCATCGTTAAGAAGAAAAAAAAACTTTGTTCTACGCATGTCGATAGCAAGCAGTAACATAGCTGAGTAAAACAACACCAAACAAAAACCAAAATGCACAAGTACAAATTACATTGCATGGATGAAGTATGTCTTGACCGGAGTCGAAGATCATGTGCAGTAGTTAGGTTGCACTTGCACGCACATACTTGTCCTGCTCGCGAACATACTACGTTGTGGCGTCAATTTGCACTTGAGCGAGCGCCTTACTGAGCCTCCTCACTCGCACCAACCGCCCTTGTGTGCGTTCGAGCCAACCATGAGTCTGCATCGACACATCCAGCGCATATTCGTACAATGGAAGCAGCAAAAAACTTTCGGATAAAATGAAGACAAACATGGAAAGAAACAATGCCACAGGATAGGCGCGGCATGGTTCCGGTCTCGTACTTTCTTAGCTGAGACTCGTTTGAATGTGACTATCTCCACCTCTAGCAACGAAGCAATCTGCATTATATTTTCAGCCAACAGTGGGTGCATTTTTCTTACTATGGAAGCAGCAGAACACTTCGCAAAAAAATAAAGACAATCATGGAAAGAAACAATGCCACAAGGTAGGCGCGACATGGTTCCTCTCTCGTACTTTCTTTGCTGCTTATCGTTTGAACGTG
>NC_139344.1:301274164-301276664 GCF_055883805.1 Amblyomma maculatum | reverse complement strand
ATGTCAGGAATTCTTGTAATATGTGTTCGTGTGGAGTTTGTTGTTTGTCAAACTGTGTTAAAGTAAGGTCGCATACACAGGGAAATTTATACCAAGGGGGTAATGGATCAGGGCATTGTGCAATGTCGGGGAGTGTATCGAGTATTTTTATTTCTTCGCACATCTGTTCGAAGCGGAGGAGGAGGGGTCTGACTGCTTGCGGTTTGTTGTTGAACAGGGTTCTGGACGGGCACTTTGTTACTATGGGGTAGCAGAGGTGTGTTGGTAGCGAACGGATCTTAAGAATGTATGAACAAGTTAGCATGGTTCTTCTGTCCTCAAGAGATGGTTCGTTGGTTTCTACATACAGACTTCGCACAGGCGACGTCCTGTATGCCCCGGTCGAAAGACGCAGACCTAGGTTGTGGACTGGGTCTAGTCGTTTTAGGTATGAGGGTCTTGCGGAACCGTAGACTATGCAACCGTAGTCCAAGCTCGAACGTACAACTGAACGATAAATCTGCAGAAGGCATGTCCTGTCGGCTCCCCAGCGTTTACGTGACAGCACTTTGAGTATATTTAAAGATTGGGAGGCTTTCTTTTTAAGGGTGTTTATGTGGGGGAGGAAAGTAAGCTTTCTGTCGAAAGTAATGCCTAGAAAATTATGTTCGTGTTTTACTGGGAGAGCAATGTCATTGAGGTAAACTGTAGGGTCCACTTGCAAACCTCGTCTAAGTGAGAATAAAACGGCTATTGATTTCTGTGCAGAGAACCTGAAACCATTTCTATCTGCCCATGTCGCTAGTTTATTCACTGTTAATTGAATTTGTCTCTCACACGTTGATACATTAGAGGATGTACATGCTATTTGTAGGTCATCGACATAGACTGAATGCATGATGGTCGTTGGGATTATTTTTACTATGGAGTTCATTTTTACTATAAACAGCGTGGTACTCAAGATGCACCCCTGAGGGACACCATTCTCCTGAGTGAAACGTTTTGACAGAGTAGCACCGAGACGGACTTGGAAAGAACGGTCGGACAAAAACTCTTTCAAGCATTTTAACATTCTGCCGCGGATGCCAAGGTCTCCCAGGTCACGTAGGATTCCATACCTCCACGTCGTGTCATAAGCTTTTTCTAAATCAAAAAATACGGCAAGGCAGTGTTGTCTGCGTATAAATGCTTCTCGTACCGTATTTTCCAAGCGCACAAGATGATCAGTTGTCGAACATCCTTTTCTAAATCCACATTGGCGTGTGTCGAGAAGTTTGCGAGATTCAAGTGTAAACATGAGCCTGATATTTAGAACACTTTCAAACGATTTAGCGATACAACTCGTTAGTGCTATGGGCCTATAACTGCTTGGGGATGTTGGTGGCTTTCCATGTTTCAGTAACGGAACAATAATGGCTTTCTTCCAGGCCTGCGGTATTTCTCCTGACATCCATACCTTGTTAAAAAATTTTAAGAGTGCTTCAACTGAGGATTCAGAAAGATGGGCTAGCATTTGATAGTGTATTTCATCTGGGCCTGGTGCTGTACGTTTGCCGGAAGAGAGAACTGTGTTTATTTCTTGTAGTGTAAGGGGACTGTTGTATGATTCGTGAACGCTGCCAGTAGTAGGTAATTTCTGTCTTTCTGCTTGGCTTTTATACTTTAAAAATGATTCTGAATAATGTGATGAGCTAGATACCATGAAAAAATGTTCACCTAAAATGTCCGCTTGCTCTTGAATGCTTGTCTGGGTATTTGGGTCTGTAAGGAGAGGAACTGTAAACGGGGAGTACTTGCCATTTAATTTATTTACTTGTGCCCACATATCCTTGGATGTTATATGACTGTTTATAGAAGAGATGTAATGCTGCCATGAAGCTTTTTCAGCAGTACGACGCACATAGCGGGCTTTAGCTCTAGCCTTTTTGAAAATTAGGAGATTTTCTTGTGTGGGGTACCTGCGAAATATACTCCACGCCTTATTTTGTTTTTTCTTTGCCTCCCTGCAGTCTTTTGTCCACCACACTTTACAGTTCTGTCTCACAACTCCAGATGATTGAGGGATGGCTTGGCGTGCGGCGGCTAAAATACAAGAGGTAAATCTTTCATTTAACTCGTCGACATTAAAATCTTCGGCAAATAGTTTTCTCAAGTCGGCTTTCTCTTTAAAAAGCTTCCAGTCTGCTAAATGCAGCTTCCAACATCTTGGTTTGGTTTGAATTATAGATGGTGATGATGTTAGACTGATTGTTGTAGGTAAGTGATCACTTCCATGCGGATTATCTAAGACATCCCATTTAAAATCGCTAAGAACCGATGATGAGCAGAAAGATAAATCAATAAAACTCAGTTTACCGGAGCTCGGGGAGCAGTAAGTGGGTTTTCCGGTGTTAAGTAAGCAGATATTATTGCACAGAATAAAGTCTTCTAAAATTTGGCCCCTCGTGTCAGTTTTTTCACTGCCCCAGAAAGAAGAGTGGGCGTTAAAATCGCCAACTACTACGCATGGATCTGGCAGTTG